>NC_133360.1:11953243-12063243 GCF_030506205.2 Paramisgurnus dabryanus | reverse complement strand
GTTTTTCTTGAATTTAGTGTCTAAGAATAATGTTAAAAAAAAATTTGCTTGCCCCATTGGCAATTTTTTTTGCTTGTTTTATGCACAAAATCACTTAAATTTGATATTTTCGTGGGTTGTTTTGCTCATCAAAAAAAGCATCTTAATTTAAGATTTTTTTTTGATAAGGTTACTGAAAACAAGACAAAAATACTAAGATTTTTTTTTCTTATAAATCATTTTTTGCAGTGTATGCACTTCAGATTAATACTTAAAATGAACTTGAACAACAAACCTCTAATACGACTATGAGCACCATTAAAAGTGATGCGGTAAAACAGTACAACAGGCAGGGGTAAAAATGAAGCATGTGTTGAACAAACATGAGTCTATTACTCTGACAGGCAATGGTACAATAAGTGATCTGGCACCATTAGATATAGATGTAACAAAATACTCAGTCCGGATGTGTCGCGTAACCACAAACCACAGAATGACACGGTAAAATGGCACATCTGAGATAGAAGCTAAGCTCTTTACAGACATTGAACTGAAAATTTGTCAGGGAAATCATCAAGAAGGTTGGGATAAATGACAAAGCAGCAGGTACGTTCTTACTCATTGATGATGTGTTTATATATATACGCAAAACACCTACACTGGTATTTATGAGTGACTGATTTCCACTTCACATTCAAGTTGACATTTCAAACGAATGTGGCTGTGATGGACCAAAACTGAAACTTTACTGTGAACCTAACCATACACGCATTAAAAAAACACCACATGCATGTTTTTCACCGCTGCTACAAAAGCTGTCACTTGGGGCAGTAACCTTTTATAAAGGTCCCAATACATACCTTTGCGGTACTCCTATGAACTCTTTAGATACAAAGATGTGCTTTTCTCCCCAGTGACATTATTTGAATCTCTCATCCATTGAAATTTGTTAAACTATTGCTTGGACAGCGCTTGTGTTTGAATATTCAGGTTACTAGGCTCATCTGGGTATTCAAAACATGTAGGGAAAGATAGAGTCACGACATGCAAAATTACATTAGGTCGATGGCCATGTGAACAACACACACTTGCGCATCTTTTCATTAACACACACACGCACACACAAACATTTCAAGGAATGCTAGCATGGAGCCAGAAACAAGGCCATTGTACAATAATTGTACATCTTGGATAATTGCATTATAGAAATTTTGTCTAAAGAAAGAACAAGCTGTCACAGTTTTACAAAAACAGATACTTTCACAGCAGAAATGAACAAGCCACAAGCTCGTTCTTAACACCAAAATGTTGTAACCGATACTTTAAAAGGTTAAAGTTTGTCAGAATGAGACTTACAACCGGTTTGGGTTTGGACTCGGCTACCAGCCTTGCAAAGAAATCCTCCTCGCAGATCTGATTGATAACGTGAGCGTCGTAAGCCACCGTTATCGACACTTCCTGCATCATCTTGACAATGTTTCTGTGAGCACGTGTTAGCTGGAGAGCGCTGAGAGAGTCAGGTGAGCTTCTAGTCTCTCTGTAGAAACAGGGCAGTTGACAGCCTACCGATGTAAGCCGTCCCCTTGAGGAGGGAAGTAAACACAAAGGGGGCGGACCGAGAAAGAGCATGCACAAATACACCTGCTTTTGTCTTTGTATTTTTTTGGCCGTGTCCCTCTTAATAACTGACACGAAGAACAGTTTTTCTTTTTTTTACTGTCAATGGCAGAGTTTCTGATGATTGATGGTTATAAGCTGTTGTTAAGGGTTGACCTCCATGATCTGTCGGGATGATGTTCCTTCACAGCAGTAGCTGTCAGTGGAAACGGAAAGTGTGACAAATGATGTAAAAAAGTGCAAAAGTGAAAACAAACCGGGCTTGTCATGCAAATCACAATGACTTGTGATGCACCATGGGGTCCTTTATTGTATATCAAAGTGGGCGGTTGAGAAAAGCGGGCTTTTGAATCCAATGGCAGGTCTATTTCATGCGTCATCCATCTTTTTATCTAACTGCCCATTTCAAAATCTAAGAAGTAAGAAGTACTCTGGCATGAAAGTAAGTTCCTGGTTTAATGAGTATCCAAATATCCACAAACGCAAGCCAAAAATGGCAGATCATTCAAATCTTTCAAAGGCAAGGCTCTGTTGTCGATGTGAAATTCGTAATTCGCTCCGTAATCCGAGAAGGGAAACTTAGCACAGCGTTTTCTTTTTTTTTTTTTTCGCACAAGCAGGTGCATACCATCACCCTTTAAGCAGATTACTCTTCATCCTCTTTAAATTTAAAGAAATTGCCTTGCGATTCCTCTCTGGCACACAATTGGTTAAAAAGAAAATGCTTGTCTCACGGGTGGCAGAAGTAATCCGTGCGCATGGTTGTGTGCTCTGTTTATGTATGTGTGTGGTGTGCGCACTCCAGGTCTGATATGGAGATATGGCACAACATTTCCTGTCCTTGCCACAGACTTGTCTCCTCCCTCCCTACCGTCTCACAGAGATACTGTCTCTAGGGGAAATTTCGTTTTTTACACAGTACATCACGATATACGATGATAACAGCAGAAGGTTGTGTAAAAATACGTCGAGGAAGTAAAAATAACTAATCTCCTGTTAGTCTTTATCATCCACTTCACAGTGCGTTTTTAATGAAACATCTCATTGATCTGCTGTCATGTCTACCTTTCGCTTCTGTTTGCGTAAGATAAAGAGGAAAGTGTGACTAAGTACACAAACGCACGCACACATTAACAGTACACGCAGATGCCGTCCGTGTGAGAAAGCCACGTCTGCACAGAGCTGATTTACATGAAAGGTGTGGAAATGAGAGGGATTAAACTACACCCTACAATTACATTCCTCCCTCCGAAGGAACGAACAAGCTTCAGGTTGCATGAATACAAAGCATTTGAAGAGCAGACCGGAGTTGAGATTCGGCACAATGAATCCTTGTGTATCAGTATCATGCTGTGGTGCCGCCAACAAACACTGAAGGAAGAAACTCAGAACCAATCCTTGCTCACAGGAGATATATGGAGAAGGATGAGAGATGGATAGAGATGGGTGTTGACTATGAAAGAAATAGGTGGGTGTGGCATTTTGGAAGTGTAAACAGAGCTACTACAAGCTTGGATCTTTGCTGATGAATGCCCCTGTTACATCACCTCACACAGGTGCTTGTTTCCCACAGAGCTGCCTCGCCCTATTGGGTTTCACTTTTCTCGTTCGCTGGGTCCTAAACTCCACTTATATATAAGGTACTCGCCCAGTTTTAAGAAAAAGACATAAGTTGAGAATGAAGCTATAAAACAATTGTAGTTTGAAATAAATATGCTAATTATAATTATATGTACAGAATATCCAGATCAACTACTACATTTGCAAAACGTGCAATACTCAAGCATAACCCAGCATGTAAGACTTTATGTCCCATAATGCCAAGCACTCAAATTTCCATGACCAGTGTTAAATTAACCACAAGCAAAATTTATTTACAAAAATATTACATATATTGTGTCTTTAAGTGCTTATATATTTTTGGTTTTCATTGTGAAAATACAGTATAAAAAATATTTATTTTTAATGTACCTTTTCTTTCTCCTTGTAAATAATTTCTATGTAACGCATTTTGAATTGCCTCTGTGC
This sequence comes from Paramisgurnus dabryanus, assembly GCF_030506205.2. Taxonomy (NCBI): domain Eukaryota; kingdom Metazoa; phylum Chordata; class Actinopteri; order Cypriniformes; family Cobitidae; genus Paramisgurnus; species Paramisgurnus dabryanus. Next base: position 12,059,619 of record NC_133360.1, on the reverse strand, counting down.
TATATAAATAAACTTGCCTTGCCTTGAATTAAATTTGCAAGAGAGAAAGAGACGTTATGCGCAATGCTTTCTGAAATCGCTGCATAGTGCTTACTGCTTCACATACTATTTCATAAATAGTAGTTAGTGTACAAGTATTGTAATATGGATGCATGTCACAGAAATGTATCTGGCTCATCCGTCATCTCAATCAAAATTGAATAAAATTATTTTTTTAAATTGTATATAATATTTTTTATTTTACGCATACAAAACAAGTTCAACATTATGATTAAGATATTTTTAATAATGTTTTGTGGCATTATTTTTATTACATGTAAAGGAATATATTGGCCAAAAATTTTAATTTCCCCATGATTTACTCACCCTTAAGCCACCCGAGTTACACATGTACATCTTTTTTCATATGAACACACATTCAAATATTTAAAAAAATGTCCTAGCTCTTCCAATCTTTATAATACATTAATATGGGGTCTACAAAATTTACATCTATCCTTCGCAAACAGTAATCCACACGGCTCCGGGGATTTAAGGGCAAATATACATATTTAAAAAAAACTTTACAAGTTTTCCTGAATGCGGAGGAGTCCAAGATGGCGGTGTTTATTTATCTTACAAAAATCATATCGATTAACCTGAAACGCCTTTATTTATCCCCGGAGCCATGTGGATTCCTTTTACGTAGGATAGATGCACATTTTTGGGACTTGAAGGATCGAACCCCATATTCATGTATTACAAAGACTGGAAGAGCTAGAACATTTTCAAAAATATCTGAATATGTGTTCATATGAAAAAGGATGCACATATGTAATGTAACTCAAAACCAAATCATGGGGTACTTTGCATTTTTGGCCGAACTATCCCTTTAAGCATATTTCTTTACTGTAACGTTTTATGCACGATATTATTGAATAATATTTGCTTAAAACTGCTTGATTGTAATGAACACAATGTCACAATCCAGTAAAAGATTTTGACAGTCCACAAAAAAGGCTTATTCAGGGTCATTTCTGTTTGATAATGCACACTACTGTACAAGTTTTGTAAGGTCCACTTTATAACCCATATAGTGTGCAGAAAGCACAACACCAGTAGTTCATCCTGAACAGCCACACAGTACATATTATCTGTATTTCAAAATACATCCCTATAGCAACAGTGCTGGGAAAAACATTTAAGGATGTCAGAATTAACTGCATCATCAGTATTGCTGTATTCCTGATTTACAGTAGTGAGCGACTGTAGCACAGGAAATCCTGCAGTTAATGAGCCTAAGACAGAAAGAAAGATATTGAAAATGAAATGCAATAGAAACTCGATCTCAACTCCTCCTTCCTTCCTGAGTGACAAACAAAACAACTTCAACTCTCAAAGCTACAAAACAAACTCACGAGAACATGAAGGTATATGAAAGAGGCACTAACCCGAGCGGTACGTGCGCTAGAGCCTATAAATGTCTGAGGCAGAGAATTGTGGGTATTTATCCTTGAGACATAAGACCATTTTGTTTCTGTGGAGCCTTGAAACACGAGGAGTCCTTAAGACAAGGTCTCAGCAATCTCTGAATAACTCACATTTCTCATTACTTCTGTGTAAACTTGATATTATTTTGCTCACGTCCTGAATGCTGATTGGTCATCAACAAAGCATAACAGCAATGCTAAAATACACAATATTATAACACCTGTATTTCACTGCAAAGCAATCTATTATGAAATTAAAATGGAAAAACTGTAAATTGTCTGTAAACTTATCTGTGAGCTTCATCATTTTTTTTACATTTATGTGCCCTCATAATCTTTAATTAAAAATGCAAATCTCCTCCCCTCTTCGAAACGATCTCTTTACTTCTGGTCATATGGTACGGCAGGTGGGCGGAGTCCCGGAGAAGATCGCAGCGATTAGCGATTAGCAATTAGCAACATGACCCAACTTCAAACAATCCAAACAATTCTCAATGGACGAATTCAAGTGAAGCATTTCACTCTGACATACGTCACCACAGGGACAATTGCGACTTCATTTCATGCCGACTTTAAAAGGATTAGTCCATTTTCTAAAAAAAATCAAGATAATTTACTCACCACCATGTCATCCACAATGTTGATGTTTTTTTTGCTCAGTTGAGAAGAAATTATGTGTTTTGAGGAAAACATTCCAGGATTTTCCCATTTTTATGGACTTTAATGGACCCCAACACTTAACAGTTTTAATGCAGTTTAAAATTGCAGTTTCAAAGGACTCTAAATGATCTCAAACGAGGCATAAAGGTCTTATCTAGCGAAACGATTGTCATTTTTGGAAAGAAAAAAAAAATGTACTTTAAACCACATCTTTCGACGTCATTACGCAATTACGTGAGGTCACGCTGGCGCGTCACACAGCTGAAGGAAGATGAGAAGTTGTAGTTTAAGTGCATATTATTTATTTCTTGACAAAAATGACAATCTTTCGATAGACAAGACCTTTATGCCTCGTTTGAGATCATTTAGAGTCTTTTGAAACTGCAATTTTAAACTGCATTAAAACTGTTAAGTGTTGGGGTCCATTAAAGTCCATTAAAATTAGAAAAATCCTGAAATGTTTTCCTCAAAAAACATAATTTCTTCTCAACTAAACAAAGAAAGACATCAACATTTTGGATGACATTATGGTGAGTAAATTATGTGGATTTTTTTTTTAAAGAAAATTGACTAATCCTTTAAAATATAAAGGTCATGGGGAAATAATGTGTCGCAATATATTTCTTCATAATAAAAATAACTCAATATTTTAGTGAGCAACAAGATTTTGGATAAAACAACTGTAATAGCACAAGAGTATTGAGTCTGTAGTTGTAAAAAACCTTACTTTTGTTAATTATTGTTTCAAAACGTTACGTTTTTATTCACACTTTCCATAATATCATTGAAATGCGTTTACTTTGAGTTAATATTTGCAGTACAGCAAAAATGAATTATTTAATTTTAGAAAACATGCATTGTGACATTAAAATCAATTCTTGTTATAAATATATAAAAACAGATCTCTCAAATCTTCCCAGCTATATTCGAGCAGATTCCTACCTTGATATTGCAGGCTTGCTCCATAAGGCGCCGGGCGTTCTCCGCCGCCCTGTAGCGTTTCGGGAGCTGGACCCGGAAAAATTTTAGGGCTCCCTCAAAGTCGGCCTGAAGCAAGTCTTCCTTAGAGGTCTGTGTGTAGAAAAAAAATAAAACATGAATATTACACACTAACAAAATACGTGTTAACTTTAACACACTGTTTTGTGTTATCCTATTTAACACATTATGTGTAATTTCATGTTGATTTTTAGTTCAAATAAATAGAAGGGACAACACAAGATGTGTTAAAACAACACATCTAAAATAACACAGAGATGTGTTAAGTTAAGCACAACACACAAGATGGGTTGTACTTAACTAGACACAAGATGTGTTATTTTAACACATTCGTTTTAAGACTGTATATAAAATGAATTACCCTGGTGAATATTTACATTTATTTATTTGGTTGATATCCAAAAGAAACTGAAGCACATTCAAAGTGTGTGTATACAGTATATATATATATACTTTTTATATAATTAAAAATAAAATAAAATATACAATTTATAAATGTAATAATTTGCAAAATGCCATATCTAACCTGCTAAACAAATCTGCATGTAACCATATCACAAATAAAGCTATGACAAAAGATTAACACCATTTTTTCCATTCAAATACATATCAAGCAGCTTGTTGATGATCACCGACATCCCTCACCGCCAGCAGTCGTGGCACAAACAGGCGGTGACCCATGCCCAGCAGCCCCATGACTCTATCCGTACAATCGTTCACAGACCCAGCCTTGTCTTCTCCACCAGCGCATCCCTCCTCTAACCGCCGCACCGCGGGCGGGATCTGTGCCCACAGAGGGTCTCTTTCCGGGGTCAGAGGTGAAAGTGCCTCCATGGTGCCCCTGGTATTCCCAGTGTCATCCTCCCATGGAGGCTCTGGGGGTGACTTGGGGTCTGCCACGTTGAAGTCCTGAGACGGCACCTGATTTTGGAAACTTTCAGTGCCGGTGGTCGATTATATAGCGGCGATGCCGTCTAGCCGAGCACGGAGGTGTCATTCGGTCAAGCTGAGACTAGAATTGGCACGTGGTGTGCATCCAAAAACTAAATATGCAAATACGCACTTGCAGAGGGACTTCTGGTCCATTTTTAATCACTACAGAAGACCACGCCTTGTTCGTTTCCACGCATTCAAATGAACGCAGGCAAACAAAATATGGGCTTACATAGTTCTCCTGGATGCAACAAGGAAGAAAAAATACTTCAACCTTCCAGTGTTATCATTGGCCGACTCCTCCCGAATTCTCAAATTTGCAATCTGTTGCCTGGCAACAGGCAGGAGGAGAGTCGCATGGTCTTGCTGAGACGGATGTCTTCAGTTTATTGCTGGTCTTCAAAGCTACGCACGGCTTTAGAGATTCTGCTTTGCTGCAAGGATCTTCAAAATGTATGTGGAGAGAAACTCAACGATGATGGAATCAAAAAAGAAGAGCCGAAGGAAAACCGTGGGAGTCTGCTTTCCTTTTCATGACACGTCAAGTAGAAAGTAACACAGGCAGAGCGTAAACATCCAAAGCGTGCACTAAACCACTGCCATCCTACAGAGAGGAACCCAGGAAAAATCCATCCGAAATTTCCGATTGTGGAATAAGGGTGATGAGATGGAGGCCCGGTTTGGTCCAGCGTGGCAGTGGATGAGCAAGGCAGTCCGACTCAGATGGGCGATGAAGCTCAAGCCTTAAAAAAACTTCTGTGTTTTGCTTTACCTTCCATGTCACTGACTGGACAGATCAGTAGAGTCAAAGAGTGCAAAAGAGAGAAAGAGAGAGAGAGAGAGAGAGATAGGAAAGGCGTGAACGATGCTCTCGATGCTAGAAACGGTAACAGAACGGAGGGAAGGGAGGAGTGCGATGATGAGAGGAAGATAGGAGGGGCACTGTCAGAGAGCAGAAGGCAGTGGACGAATGCACGGTGGACATGGCCCAGATCGTGATGCAGCTCATGCTAAATGCTAATCTCTGTTGTGTGTTTGCTAGGAAAAGATGCAGACAGTGTGAGAAAAGGAGGAAAGACAGAACGTGTGGGGTGGGGGGAGAGAGAGAGAGAGAGAGAGAGAGAGAGAGAGAGAGAGAGAAAGAGAGAGAGAGAGAGAGAGAGAGAGAGAGAGAGAGAGAGAGAGAGAGAGAGAGAGAGAACAAGGGAGGAGGTCTGGGAGCCTTCGGAGAGAATGATGTAATGGTTAGCCAATAGGAGCGAGGAAGTGCAACCCCCTCAAGCTTGCGCCTCTCTCTCTCTCTCTCTCTCTCTCTCTCTCTCTCTCTCTCTCTCTCTCTCAATGTACAGATCTTGCTTCATCGTCTCTTTAATAGAATACATCCAGAAAATACAGGAAATGTGTATATCGTATTAAAACTGTATAAAAATGTAAACTGATGTGTTTTTAGGGTAAACTCCCCTTCCACTTGAGCAATAGTACAAAACTGCAGGACCCCTTAAACCTAAATGAAATTAAATACTAATTTCTAATTTTAAAGAAATTACTCTTTTTACTTCATTCTGCTCAAAAACACTCAAGATGTGTTTAGTGCCAAGAGAGGTCAAACTAAACACAGACGATGTTAGTAAAGAATACATTTAGTACTGAAATTTTTTTTTTTTTTGACATCTTTCCTGTTTGTATCCTAATAAAATAGATTGAAAAATAAAATGGATGGACGTTAAAACTTCTAAATTCATGTCATGGGAGAGGCTTCTGCGACTCTGCTCGCTTCCTGTAATCACGTCACTACTAGACCAAGCTCCTGATTGGTTAACGCGGTGCGTTTTTCCGCCAAAGTTCATCCTGCCAGTGATGCGAAAGTAGTAATTGTTTAAAATAGTTTATTGGCATTATATTTCAAATGACCCAACCGACCACGACCCGAATATCATTAAAAATATCTTTGGATGCGGTTGACCGCAGGCACCCGCTCATTTCGGATCAACCCGCGCATCACTGTTTTCCTGCGGCAACACTCAATCCGCGTCTACCGTGCCGCGCTAAAAGCCTCATTTGCGCCGCGAGACCTCAACGCGTCTTCACTTTGACTTAACATTGAAAACACTTGCGCTTGACGCCTCTACTGCGGCTGGTGTGAACATGGTACAGGCGGCAAAAACTCGCTGTTCGCGCGTAGTTGGACGCTTGAACTTTTGAGTTTACTCGTTTCATTCGCGCGTGAAGGCTGCACGTGAAATTCTAGTCATTCGAGACATTCACGCGGAAATTCACATCATGGGAGAGGCTTCTGCAACGGGCTGAAATCTGCCGAAGTTCCGATTTTTCAACTTGCGCGTTACCCGCGGCAACGCTCAATTCGTGTTGAACACACCATCCGTGCCACGCCTACCATGCGTACTGCACCGCAGGATGCCTAATCGCATCATTGCATTTACCTAACATGTAAATCTCTCCCGCTTGCCGCCTCTACCGCATCTGGTGTGAACCCTGCGTTAGACTTTTGCACAGTATTGAGCGAGTAAGATTGTGTCAAAGATTGAAATCAATGTGAAATCAAACTTTGATGCTCATAATCTCAAAATTAGATTATGAGACTTTGGCCTGGATTCAGTCAGGGTCACATTTTATATAAACGTAAACTTACTTTACAATAAACTGCATAAATATTTATATATAAATACATCCCAAACTAAAATAACAATCAAATAAAATGCTTGTTTTCATAACAGATTACATTTAAATCAAAATAAATCTATTTATTTTGTTTAAATGTTTTTTTATCTGTCGTGTTTTTATGTATCTATTTATTTTCACCACTCTGTGTTTAAACACACCTAAGGGCCTGAGAAAACATCTGTCAAAACTAATAATATCATCATAAACATGTATTTTTTGGAAGATAACCAACCATCCCATCAGGCGTGTAATTCCAACACCTTGAGATTTACTAAAACTAGCTTTAATTCCTCATTAATGAAACACCTGGAGGTATAAAAGCATACGGAGAACATTTTCCTCCTTTTCCGTCTCATCCGTTGTAATTAAAGATCACGTAAGTAGAGTCTATTTCTCAACATTAAATCGCTTGATATATCCCAGTTTCTCTTTAGGTTAGTCCAGACACATTTAGGACACTGCGGCCCGTTTTTGCAATAGCATCATTTGTCATTCTGCCATTGCTACCTACACAAAGGTGCGGCTTTGTGGCTGAAGCGAATGCATTTGTGCTGAGAACACAACCTTGCAACCAGTAAAGATGAACTGTTGGATAAATTGCAAAGCGAGCTGAAAATGTGTGGATGGATAGCAGAGGTGGACAGTAGAGAAGTATTTTCTACTAAAGTAATCGTAGTTTATGACTTTATCACGTAACTTCACTACATTTCATAAATATAAGTTTTTGTTTTACATTTAATATTTAAGTATTAAATACATTTTAATATGCAATATAAAGTAATAAATGTATGATTATATGCTTTAGAATATAGTAAAGTAACATTTTTCCCAAGACAAACACTCATTTGTAACTAAAATATCTAAGTATTGTCCACCTCTGATGGATAGCAGTGTGGGAAACTAAAACAAACTGTAAAATCCTGATGCATTGTGTTATGTGGTGTATTGATAAAGCAGCAGGGCTAATGACAAAGACAGGGTGACGCGGGAGACAGGCGTTACAGGGATGCAGGAAGTATGGCAAAGGAGACACAGCGTCTCGTTCCCTTCTCAGGGAACAACAGTTACATACGTAACCCGAGACATTTTCATGTGTCAAACACAACTATGCAAAAAAGCATTTTGGTATGAATCAACATTCACATACAGAAGATATAATCATTTAAAGCGAACAGTTTTATGATTTTATCCTACACTACACAGGGATTTATTTTTCAGAAAACTTCTTGCATAAAATAGATACAAGCACTTTCTATGACCTATATCTATGTATGTATATTTTCAACAAACTTTCAAACATTTCAAGGACCCGTGGGAACAAACATAACTTAATGTCTGTTTTGGTCAAATGTGCCAAAGACATCTTGGTGTAATAATGAGGTTGCAAAAAACTATGATGCAAGAGATGTGGGTGTAAATGTGTCTGCTTCTTAAACATTAGAGATGGTCTGAAATGAGTAGTTGCTTTGAAATTGTGCATAAAATGCCCTTTCACTCAAAAAACAACATGGCAAACAGGGCTACATATAATATAATAATATAAGTGTCTCAAAATTGACATTTTAAAAGGGCCGTTATGTAAATATATTTCAGTTATTTGTTTTCCTGTTTGATCCTGCTCACAGCAAATCAGAAATTTTATTGAATTATTAACTAATCTTTTTTGCATTCGACACAAAATATATTTCTAAGCACATTTATAGGTGCAAATCAATGCAGTATTGATTACCGTCCAGCAGAGGGAGACACACTCAACATCACACAATTGTTTTTGAGAGGCAGAAAAATAAAATCCAAGTCAGACAAAGTACAAAAAAAAAAAAAAACAGGGGAATGGAAGTATAAATGTGGTGAAAATAATACAATACCTTCAAAAGAGCCAGAGCCACATTGAAGATGATGTTCAACCCCTGTGAAGATGAAAACGAGACAATAAATACTCAAAATACAACAATCCCTGTAATCTCTCCAAAAAAAACCCAAACTGGTCTGTGAAAACCCAGCTTAAGTCATTTTTCGTGATTTACAATACTTTGATAATTAGATTATAAGACTTTATTTCAGATACATATGGGCCACACGCAAAGCTGTATATTGCACGAACAATGATACAATAACGATTGAGAATAGCTGCAGTGCCGTCTTTGCGCCCTACTAGAAATGGGATGCGAGATGCTGAATGCATTTGCATTTCCTAAAATAGCTCGAACCATACAATGAGAGCAAATGTGTGGGAGTGACAAGGGCTCAGAAGAGGCAAACAATCACACACGAGCAGCGCTCGGTGGACTGACAGACAGGTTGAAGCACTGTGAAGGACAGACAGGTGAGGGGGTGTTTGTGTGTCAGAGGGGAGCAGGTGGCTTCACAGAAGCGATGCTGAAGTCAGCTACACATGGAAACACCCGTCTCGAGGATCGCTTAGACAACCCGCTCACATGGCAACACGGGGCTAAAAATATCCTGCGTTCTCTATTAATAACAGGCGGCAGGGAGTAGAGCTTTCTGGAAGCCTCTAGATGGCGCTAGGGGGCTAAATGGCTGTGTGACTCCAGGTGTGTGTGTGTGTTTTTCAGAGGAAAAGACTTAAAGTCTCTGGCATTGACTGTGGTTGTGGAATATTGTTCGTAGTTGAAGAAAATTATATAATTTTACTTAAACACAAAGACAGGGTTTATCCTCAATTAAAAAAACACCTTGCACTGACACGTCTTACCATACATTGTTTTGTCTAAAGATGCACAGCAGAATTGTACAAATTTTTTTGTAAGGTAATTATGTAAAAACTACTTAAATGTGTCCTAATATAACTAAGGCCTGGTCCTGGATTAATCTAAACCCTGTCCGGGAAGCTGCCCAATACTGTATCTATAAATAGTACATTTAGAAAAATTGAAAATAATCTTAAAGTGGTCTCTTAATTTTTTACGCAGCTGTATGTATACATTTATAATAAAGGCCTCATACAGGACAGTTTATGTGTTCAGTGCACGCACTTACATTTTATGTAAAAATGCAATTTATTTTATTTAAATTGCACATAAAGTTTAAAGTATTAGGTAGTATTTCTTTCCCTAGGACATTATATGTATAACAATGCAAAAATAAAATACATTTTATTATTAACCAAAGCATCCTTTACATTAACTATAAAATTTAAAACATTAATAAAACCCAGCTACTTCAAAACATTTTTTTATTTATCATCTGTCCCGATCTCTTTAATTCACCTTTAAATATAAAGCATAAAATTCTTCATATCTTTACTGTTTTGCATTTTTGTGTGGCTTCATACCCCATTTTTGATAAAAAAAATTATTATATTTTAGATAAAATACATATTAGTTTTTTGGCTGTTTTTTGCCTTTATTTAACAGTGAATGAGGAGAAGGGAGGAGAGAGGGGTATGGGATCGGCAAATGAACATGAGCCGGGAATCGAACTCGGGTCGCCGAAAGTGCAAAAGCACCATATGTCGAAGCGCTACCCACTACACCATCGGCTCCGACACATTTTAGTTTTTAACTCAGTCCTGTTTTTCCAACACGTTCCCCCCTTTAAAAAACTAGGGAACATTCTCTCAAGACACATTTTTAACAGGAAGTTGCATCATCATCTGGATCTTCTGAAGGCCATGAGAAGACCAAAAGTTAATTTTCCTTTTTCTTTTCTGTATATTTTATGATATTGTAGCTATGATTGAGAGTGTCAATCTTGATGTACAATGTACAAGTATTGTCCTGTTACCTATATTATATGATATTGTCTGTTTATTTTAAAAATACAAATTTTTGGTAAATCACTAGAATTTGCTTAGTGACTTGCATAGTGTCTTCATACTATTAGCACATATTTCATGTATTTACTAAATCTATGCTAAACACTTAATCCTGTTACTGAGATGCATCCATTTACTAATTCCCTGCCAGCCTTTTTTTAAAAAGTTGCCCACCATCATTTTTTGTACTTTTCACAAAAGTTTCATAAAATGCATTCCAGAAAAATTTTCTTTTAAAAATATATTAACCTACAAATATATCAAATAAAATGAACAGACCCTCTGCTTTCAAACAAACAAACAATCAAACAAAACGGAAAAAAAAACATTTCATCCTATTTTTTTTTTTGCTTAGACACTCTTAAATATGGTCTTAAAAATATGTTTTAGCAAAAAGCTGAAATAATTTCATTTTTGTGAAGGAATTTTGTTAGAAATCAGATTCAGAATGATTATCAAAACACACACAGAGTTTAAAATTTAGTAAAAAATTATTTTTTGTTTTTTATAAATTTATCTATTTAATATATAATATATAAATATATAAATATATAATATATAATTTTTTATATAATTTATATATTTTTATAAATTTTATAAAATAAAATTTAATTTTTTTTATAAATCTTTCTGTATTGCAGGATAACACAAAACCTCATCAGGAACACTTTTTTATGCAGGTGTTTTTGATTAATTGATGAATGGCGGGGAAAGAGTTAAGAAACCATGTTAAAAATCTATATCTATTTCTAATAGTAAAATATGTGTTTTATTAGGTTCAATGTTTAAAAAAAAAAAACTAATTTTGATGAGTTACAACATGCAAATGGCACAGATTTATTTAATGTATTAAAAATGATTTGTATGAACAGCTCTGTCTGTATGAATGGCCCCTAATGAAATGACGATTATTTTCATAAAGGTGAACCTATAGATGGAAATGGAGAGAGAGGGTCCTGCATGGATCTAACAGATTCTCATCATGCAACTCATTGACTGAAACAGGCTGGGGAAACTTTTAATTGTACTGCCTCGGGCTACCACAGATGCTGAATGAAAGCAAAAGATGTGGAAAAAAGTAACATGAAAAACTCTCCGAGGAGTAGAGAGGTCAAAGCAGTTCTTTCGAAAGACATGAAGCCCATTTCTAAGAAGTCAAAGAGGTTTGCTCTGGGAAATCAAAAAGATATCATGAAGTTTAGAAGCTATTGAACTTTTTTGTGAGTTTAATGTTATATTCTGACCCAAACAACTTAACATTATCGTAAATCAGGGGTTTTCAAACTTTTTGTGTGTGTGGACCACTATTTGTAATCAAGAATTTTTGCGGACCACCTCATAACACTCATAATAAAATATGTCTACACAAAGTCATGAATTTATCTGCACTTCTAAATAGGCTTACTAGCACTAAAACTATAATCAGTACAACAGATTCTTAAAAAAAAAATTTTTCTTAATAAAATATATTATTTTATATTTTATTTTGCCTTTACACGGCCAACCTGCAGTACCCTCACGGACCATTAGTGGTCCGCGGACTACAGTTTGGGAATGGCTGTCGTAAATAATAAAAATTGGGTTGTTAAACCTGTGTCATAGTCTTGTGCACATGATAAAGCGATAGTTCCTTACATTAAAATCTTTTCATTGTCTGTTTCATCTGTTTTATTTCTTTCATTGTCATATGACCATATGATCTGAACAACTGCGACCATACAATACAATTAAATCATGAGGAATACATTTCTTGGTACCTAAATCACTAAAAGAGATGACTGGTTTATAGATTTTAATATTTTTATTAATATTTTGCAAGTCCTCAACTCGCATGGCCCCATGGGATAGTAGTGTCCATCGAATGCACACTTAAAAAACTGTTTGAAAGTAGTAGGTACTTTTTTCAAATACTATGAATTTGGGGCCTTGCATTACTATATAGTATGGAAATTGTCGTTTTTGGACATAGCATTGGTTTAGATTCATGTCGCATTGTGCTAGATTGTCCCGCGTACGGCGAAATCTAAAAATTCTGCCCAAGTGCGTTTTGATTGGCCGTAACTTTTGACAGCTCATGCAGCACTTCACTCTTAAGCCAGAAGAATAGCTTGTTTTTTTACGTGTACGCGAACATACGCATAGTTTATTTGACTCTTCTATGCATGTGCATTGCGACAAAATGTATGCGCATACGTGACCTAGTAGCCTCTAGTGGTCAGTCGTTAAATTGCAGTTTAAGTCACTTCCGTATTAGCTTCATCAGAGAGATCGGAAGGTTGCCCCTCGGTAGAAACTTGACTATACTTCTAGCTTAAGCGTTGAGTACAACAAGACTTGACTTTAGTAACTAAACTTGATTATGTGATTATCAGAAGAAGAAGCGTCACCTCGTACAGCAGCAGATCCGTGATATGGAAGACCATGCAGAGAGGAAACTTGGCGGTAAAGAGTGTTAAGAACCACTGGGATGCGTACATATGGGCTTCCAGATTCAGGTCCTGGAAGTGAGACCACAGGTCTGGCAACTGCTCCTGATAGGGAAAAGCAGCGAGAATGAGTAAATAAACAAGAATGAAAAATGAACCATTAAATATATATATATTTTTTAATTTTATGTTTACATATAAGAAAAATACAAAACTATTTTTTTTAAGAATGCGGCATGTAAAACTTTTTTGTTTGATCCGTGTGTTAGGACTTCCATGTCGCACAAGCCTTACCTACGGCGATCGATGCTAACGCTCTTGCTGTGGGGGCGCCGTCAATGTTAACCAGATTTAGTTTAGTGCTGAAAGGCGATTACTTCGAATCAAATTAAATTTCAGCAGAAAATTAAAACCCATTTACCAGGAGATTGGGTCTAACAGCTTACAAGAGGATCACTTAAACTCGCCGAGGCCATTAAATACACGCAGCTTGTCGGCTCTCACGAGAGGTGCATGCGATACTTCTAAAGTAAAGTCAGGAGTTGAACATACACATACAGAGAAACATGAGGATGTTATTATAATGCACACATGCATACGGAGGACATAAACTGAAAAACCAAACCTGCAGCAGACGTTCCAGCTGGTAGAACTTGCAGTGAAGATCTTCAAAGTTGTTTTTGTAGAGCTCTCGAAGGCCGTAGTGGTACATGATCTTCACCAGCACGCAGAAGGCTTGTTCCTCGGGCATCTACAAAAAGAACGACAGATTTTACAGCTGGTATAGCCAAAATGCAATTGCTTTCGTCCTTAATTGTAGGCCACCATATTAAGTGTTGTCTTTGATGTGATCTCTGATGTCACACAAAGAGTGGTGTGATGTCTTCCTGCCTGTCTGGTATCGGTGAGGGAGTGTGTGTTTGTATTTTTCAGACGGAGAGAGAGTTGGGTATTAAATCACGCAGACAGCGCGTGTGTCCGGAGCTGAACGGGCTCCTGCAGGTAGACGGCTCGGTCATTAATATTCTTGACAGCTCCTGAGCTTCCCGGGCAAGGCCACGGGAAAGACACTTACACTACATTATAGAAATCCCCAAGCGTGCTCTAATATGAATCCCTTTATAAGCAGCCATCGCTGAAATATTGCACAAACTCAATTTTTTACAACGCTCGTAATCTGTAATTAATGGAATTAACTATTTCATCATTCATGCCAGTTTCCCGCTCTCTTTGTGTTCCTTGCTGTAACTTCAGAAAGTTATCTTAAAAATGCCATGTGTGATATGCAGGGTTCCCACACCTTAGTTGACTCCAAATTCAAGGACCTTTCAAGGACTTTCCAGGTCCAAAACCCTCAAATTCAAGGACTAAATGTGGGGATAAATTTCAAGTGAGAGCAAGGTTGGATCGTGTTTTAAGATACATTGGTCAAGTTCCCTTTTGAAGGAAGTTGTGCTGCGTCACTGCGGTGACACTTTGGGGACGCCTCCAGAGGGTAAGCGTGTCTGAATGTGTATATCAAATTCAACCAATGGTGAAGCTTAACGACAAAGACAGGGTGACGCGGGATCCAGGAAGTACATCACTATCTGAAATATTGCTAAAGACGGCATTACAGGGACACAGGAAGTATGGCAAGAGAGACGCAGCGTCTCGTTCCCTTCTCAGGGAACAACAGCTACATAAAACTTGCATAAAATAGATTCAAGCACTTTCAATGGCCTGTATCAATGCATGTATATTTTCAAAAACTTCCCAGAGCCTTGAATCTCCCCCCTAGATTCTCAAACTTTCAAGGATTTCAAGGACCCGTGGGAACCCTGGATATGATAAGAACTGGGTTTTGACCCATTCTCCTCTATAAAACATGCAAGGTTATCATTTTAAACTCAGCGTTGGGTCAAACAAGGACAAACCCAACCCACTGGGTTGAAATTTAACCTATGCTGGGTTTTAAACCCACCTTTGGGGCACATGTGACCCTGCACCACATTTTGAGAAAATTTGAAATTGAGATTTGTATAACACCTGAAAGCTGAATGAATAAGCTTTCCATTGATGTATGGTTTGTTAGGATAGGACAACATTTGGATACAACTATTTGAAAAACTGTAATTTGAGGGTGCAAAAAAATTTAATATTGAGAAAATCGCCTTTAATGTTGTCCAAATGAAGTCCTTAGCATCACATAATATACTGATGATAAATAAATTTCTTTTTTTTATATATATATTTACGGTAGATTTATTCAATATCTTTATTGAACATGATCTTTACATAATATCCTGATGATTTTTGGCTTAACAAAATCAATAATTTTGACCACAACAATGTATTTTTGGCTATTGTTGCTACAAATACACTGTGCTACTTACGACAGGTTTTATGGTCCAGGGTCACAAATATAAAAGTTTTCTGGTTTATTTAACCCAAATGGCTGGATTTGTCCCTTTTTAAACCAACAATGGGTTAAAAATAATGCAGATTTTTTTTCCTTTTTTTTCTGTGATAAATTTCAAATCCGTCTTGCATAATACTTACATGTAGAAGTAAAACAGCCGCCAGGAATGACTGACCCTGGCAATAGCCAATCTCTTCATCGTACACAGAGTATGCCTGTAAACAAATTGCAGTTTAGATGATGTTAAGCAAGATACAGCTTTTCTTCAAAAGACATCATCAGATCAAAACTGACCCTACTGAGTAGATGTTACTTAAAAAGAAAAGTTTTTTCTTAAATCTCTGAAACTGTTTTGTCATTAATGTAACCAACCAGTAATATCATAGCATATGATATCAATTGAGCGTTGCAAACGCGCGAGTTAAAAAATTTGAACTATGACAGAAAAACGTGTCGCGTTAAAGGGATAGTTCGGCCAAAAATGATATTAAACCCATGATTTACTCACCCCAAAGCTGTCCGAGTTGCACATGTCCATCGTTTTTCAGACAAACACATTTTCGGATATTTTAGAAAATGTTTTAGATCTTTCAGTTGATTCACGAGGTCCACGACCTTCAAGTCCAAAAAAAGTGCGTCCATCCTTCAGAAATTAAATCCAAACGGCTCCAGGATGATAAACGAAGGTCTTCTGAGGGTAATCCGCACGGTGTTGTTGTAGAAATATCCATATTTAAAACTTTATTAAGATAAATAAATACCTTCCGGTAGCGCCGCCATTTTAGTCGCGTCCGCATTCAGGATGAGAGCTTACGCAGCCTAAGGTGGCTACTCTGCTGCTGCTCTGTGCCCCCGCCCTCCTAATTTGTCATACGTCACTAAGAAAAGTGCGTACACTACGCTAATACTCTCTCCTGAATACAGAGGAGTCTAAGATGGCGGCGCTACCGGAAGGTAGTTATTTTCGTTAATAAAGTTTTAAATATCGATATTTCTACAACAACACCGCACGGATTACCCTCAGAAGGTCGTGGACCCCATAACATTACATTTAATCAACTGAAAGATCTATAACATTTTCTAAAATATCCGAAAATGTGTTTGTCTGAAAAACGATGGACATATGCAACTCGGACAGCTTGGGGGTGAGTAAATCATGGGTTTAATATCATTTTTGGCCGAACTATCCCTTTAACCAATCAGGAGCTTGCTCTAGTAATGATGTGATTACAGGAAGCGAGCGGAGTCGCAGAAGCCCCTTCCATGACGCGAATTTCCGTGTGAATGTCTCAATGACTAGAATTTCACGCGCGGCTTTTACGCGCAAATAAATCAAGTAAACACAAAATGTTAAAGCGGCAAACTAGACGCAGTAGACGCGAATTTGACGCCTCAAATGCAGCTGATGTGAACCCATGGTAAAGGTGCGGTCACACTACACTTTAAGAATGCACATATTTTTCGGACGTTACTGCGAATATGGGCGGTTTCTTCCATTTGTGCTTTTCAAAAGAGAATAAGGTTACGCTGTGACGTACCGGATGGTCACATATTTCCATGTGATTAGATTCGCAGCTCAGGTTCACCAGAGCTGAACTTTGGTACGCAGCAAAATATATTCGCACTAGCTTGCATTTCGGTCTGAAGCATTCACACGCATACTGTATGAATGGAAGTCAATGGAACGAAAAGTCTTGGGTGACCACCCCTTTATTTATATATATTCAAGTTTGTACAGTCTCATTCATTTTATTTTTACTGGTTTTACCCCCGAAAGTCATGGTAAGATTTAAGGGTGTGGCTTCATTCTTGTTTTTTTTATATAATTGGGTTGTAAATTGTAAGTTTTCCCCTAAAATCAGGATAGTGTTGTCTACATTATTTCTTGCTAAATATTCAATTCAGTCCAGATCTTCGTGGAGTAAGTGTCAAATGCATGTGGTTTTAAAGTGAAGTACAATCTTTCTGTTGGTAAATGTTCACAGCAATGTGTCGATCAAAGCTGTGAGGTTTCCTCTTAAGGATTAGTTGGATTGAAGGTCCATTGCGCTGCTGCTTAGGAGTCTTTTAATCTGCCTGTGCCAATCAGCTGATGGAGAAGCTCTTAAGACTCCTCACAAAAGAAATTTAACCCCCATCCCTTTCTACTCCATCACCTGCTTTCCTCCTGTTTCCATATAATATACGGTTTCGTGTATGCGAGAAAACAGATTTGCAAAGGCATATTAGTAAATTATAAGGTTTTTGTAGGTATGATGTGTAAACCTGCCTGTGAAAACCCATCTGAAGTCATTTTTTTTGTGATTTCCTACATATTGTAAAGAACATTCCGTAAAAATACAACCTTAAAGGGATAGTTCGGCCAAAAATGATATTAAACCCATGATTTACTCACCCCCAAGCTGTTCGAGTTGAATATGTCCATCGTTTTTCAGACAAACACATTTTCGGATATTTTAGAAAATGTTTTAGATCTTTCAGTTGATTAAATGTAATGTTACGGGGTCCACGACCTTCAAGTAAAAAAAAAGTGCGTCCATCCTTCACAAAATAAATCCAAACGGCTCCAGGATGATAAACAAAGGTCTTCTGAGGGTAATCCGCGCGGTGTTGTTGTAGAAATATCCATATTTAAAACTTTATTAACGAAAATAACTACCTTCCGGTAGCGCCGCCATCTTAGACTCCTCTGTATTCAGGAGAGAGTATTAGCGTAGTGTACGCACTTTTCTTAGTGACGTATGACAAATTCGGAGGGTGGGGGCACAGAGCAGCAGCAGAGTAGCCTCCGTAGGCTGCGTAAGCTCTCATCCTGAATGCGGACGCGACTAAAATGGCGGCGCTACCGGAAGGTATTTATTTACGTTAATAAAGTTTTAAATATGGATATTTCTACAACAACACCGCGCGGATTACCCTCAGAAGACCTTTGTTTATCATCCTGGAGCCGTTTGGATTTATTTTTTGAAGATGGGACGCACTTTTTTTGGACTTGAAGGTCGTGGACTATGGGTGGACCCCGTAACATTACATTTAATCAACTTAAAGATCTAAAACATTTTCTAAAATATCCGAAAATGTGTTTGTCTGAAAAACGATGGACATATGCAACTCGGACAGCTTGGGGGTGAGTAAATCATGGGTTTAATATCATTTTTGGCCGAACTATCCCTTTAATATCTTTAATATTGACTGAATAAGGTCAAATGTCTAAATTTAAATCAAACTTTGATGCTCCAAATCTCATCGTTCAATTATAAAACTTTAACCTGGATTATAATTCATTTGCTAGATTCAAAAATTGAAGGTGTTTACAGTTGGCAAGCAATGCAATCATAGATCTCACAAACACACATTTGCAACAAATAACAGGAGGCACGGTGAGTACAGCACACGAGTTGGTTATATACCGATGCCTTAAGAATAAAGGCAAAAGGTCAGTGGATTGAGATGATGCAGCGACATTGAATGCTTGTTAGCAGACGGCAAGAATGAGTCACAGTCGGTGGCAGCACAGCATTCGGCTCACCTTGCAGATCTTGTAGAGGGAGTCTTGTCCATCACCACCTGAGTCCTTGAAGTAGTCGTGAGCGGGGAAGGTGCGATGGATGTCTCTAGTGATGACCGTCTCCTGGGCGGAGTCCTGTAGATAGTGACAAAATGAGCCACAAAATTTAAGGTGATTTATCTTTAAATCAAAAACAGTATGGAATGAAGCAATGTTTTAATGACATGCATAAATATCATTTACTTAAAAATGCAAACATGTACATACATGTTACTCACATGTTATTGTAGCACAGTTTGTGCTGAATACAATGTAAGGAATAATTGATGATTATTGATGCTGTTAATTTTTCAAAAATATTGCACTCCCAAGGTGGCAATGTTTACATCATGGGTGTGCATTATTTTCAAATAATTCAAAAGGACCGAAGTCAATTATTCCTCTCATACCACGGTTACCACAAACATTGCTCTGGTGCCTATTTAGGTGTGCGGTTTACAGAAAAATAATCAACACCCATGGATTATTTCTCAACCACTGCCATCGCCATCTTGGCCGGGCGTCACAGCGCATCACTCGAGGATATCCGAAAATGGGTAAAAAGGCGGGACATGACGGCAGTGGCTGTATAACCGTAACTCAAGTGGCCATGCCCTTAATTATGCAAAAGTTTAAGGCTTAATATAATTTAAACGGATGGGTTACAAAAAAATTCAGCCCTCTCACAGTTGTCATGAAGGGCAAAGTTAGCTATACAGACCAAAAACACTTTGTACCAGGCTGTAAACATTATTTTCTACTGTAAAGTTGGCCATTTTAACATGGAGGTCTATGGGAATTGACTCCCTTTTGGAGCCTGCCTCTAGTGGCCAGTCAATGAATTGCAGTTTAAATAACTTCCGTATTGGCTTCATCAGAAAGATCGGAAGGTTGCACCTATGTGTACGCAGCGATAAAGTTCAGAGGTATACTACCATATGACCAGACTGAACTGGAAACCCTCAAATACTAATTGTCATGCAGTATGATGGTTATTATCTGTACACACCTTGATCTCCATCCACACAAGCATTTTACAAGCTCCCACTTTCTGTATGGTTATTTAACACAAGGCCGAGCTTGACTGAGGATAGCAAAAGAGCGTAAATTGTGCATTTTGTCAAAAAGACAGCAAAGAGAGTCCTCGAGTGCAGAAATAACTTTAAGTGAAGTGTTTACAGACCTCAGATAGATTAACAAGCGCAGGGAGGCGTCTTACTCAGCACGCCGTTCTCTTCAAAGCTGAACGGCAAATCAAATTAACAAGTCAAATTCAGACCGTGCTCGAGACTCATAATGGACTGAAACCTTTACCAGAGACAACACTCAGGTGTTTAAAGGTGACATAGAATGATTGAACGGGGTATTTATCCTTGTTCTGTGATGTGACATGTAGACAAAACATTTTTTGTTTGGGTCTGTAATGCTTTAGAAGCTTCCTAAAAACCTCTCTCAGATAGCTCTATTAGGGTGGGGGATTTTAAACAATTGGTTTTGCATCTATTTGGCTCCCCTACTGGCTTAACTTGCAATCTCATTACTGATTGGCTGACTTTGCTGCCACTCAAAAAATGTAAAGGTTTCTTCAAAAACACCCAATTTTGAGCAAAAAGCTGAGATAATGATCAATTTTTGCGAAGGACTTTTGATAGAGATCAGATGCATGGCGATCTTTAAAACATACACAGAGTTCTTTCTCTTTCACGTGAGGCGCTACTTCCGGGTTGTATAAGTTGACGGAAAATCTCGTCATTGGCGGGGAAACGTTTTCTCTTAATTGACGAGATATCTCGTCAATGGCGGCGAAAGAGTTAATAAGTAGGTAAGTATATAAGTTCTCCATAATTGTAAACACTGGAGTTGTAGTTTTGCATAAGTCATGGGTGACTTTTCGACGTGATAACGTAATACATATAAGGTCACGCTGGGGCGCCATAAGGCTAGTGCAAAACGAGAAGTTGTGGTTAAAAAGTTGCGAAAATGACCCTTATGCCTTGGTTGGAATCATTTCGAGCCATTTGAAGCTGCATTGAAATTGCAAACTGTTGAGGTCCACTTAAGTCCACAATACGGAGAAAAATCATGGAATATTTCCTAAAAAATGTAATTTTTTTCTTGATTGAACAAAGAAAGACACATTGGATGACATGTGGGTGAGTAAATTACAAGAATATTCCTTTAAAGGAACCAATCAGCCAAAAAGAGTTCTTCTATGGCATGGTTAAGCACCTTCATTTTTGAGAGTTTTTGGAGGGGGACACTCCAAAGAGTGCAATCTGGACCGAACTGCTTCTTGATGATCGTTTGGCTGCAATGGGGTTTGCAGAAGATCAGACAGCTTGAGTGGTGACACAGAAGAGCCATAAATTGACTTTGAATGAACACTTGACTGATTTTTTGTCATTCTTGCAATGCCTTAGGGAATGATGGTAAATGTTGCCTCATAAACCAGATAGGCAGAATATCTAGGCAAGCTTTATCACTAAACAAACGTAACAACATTCACAAATTTTCATGTAATCCGCTCAAAATAAAACAAGAATAGACATTCATAACCTGCTGACTCATAGCAATCATAGCGTTAGAAGCACAAAAGGTTGTGGGTTCAATCCCAGTGCACATTCTGATACAATGTATACCTTGTATATTTATCCAAAGCAACTTCAAGGTATACATTTTATCAGCATGTGTCTTCCCTTGGATCGAACAAATGACCTTTGCATTGCTAACACAACGCTTTACCAAAGCAAGCTTAAGAAAACTCACTTTTAGCACACAGGCCGTCAATAAGAGCCATCGAAGCCCACTCTATTTTGCATGGCTTCCATGTAATATAAGAGGCACTCACTATAATAATCGGCCCACTCATATCAACTATCCATCCTTGTAAGCGTGTTGCATTGAATCGAAAGGTTCCTATTCAAAGAAACGAGGCAGGTTCACATAACCCTTCTATTAACTGTTATAAGAGAAGATCCGTGACAACATCAGACGGAGAGTACGGAAACGTCTCTGACAGCCGAGTTGTAATAAGGTGCATTCAATTAACAGCATGTGTCAGGACTTATTAAAGGCATCATTAGTCAACTAATGCATGAGAAGAAAGGACAGGCTTCCACTCCCCCCACACCTGTTTTACTGT
The DNA here is from genome assembly GCF_030506205.2 of Paramisgurnus dabryanus. Lineage (NCBI taxonomy): Eukaryota > Metazoa > Chordata > Actinopteri > Cypriniformes > Cobitidae > Paramisgurnus > Paramisgurnus dabryanus. The sequence continues at coordinate 12,037,582 of NC_133360.1, read as the reverse complement.
GGGTTTGTTAACGGGTTGGTAACATAAAGCCAGATGAGTGTGAAGGTTGTGGAATAAGACTGAGAGACACAGGGATAAATCTCACCTAAATCTCAAGCATGTGTGGGACGAAACTAATTTAATTTTTCTAAAACAAAGATTGATAAATGTATAGCTTAAATGCCCCTCCCCTTTATAAATGTAATGCTATTTAAATTAAAGTATTTATACATCATAACTTGCTGTATGGCCTTTGATGCTTTTAATTTGAAATTGAATTACGGTAGCTTTACTGTACACTGTAGGGGTGTTACATATCACAAAACTCACAGTTCGGATCACATTACGGTTTTGGAGGCACGGATTGTATACATTAAATATAATTATTATTTTTTAGAGCTACAGAACTGATTTTCTCTTTGTCTTGGGTTGTTTGATTAACATTAATGACACAGACTTAAGTAGGTTAATTGAGGTTACTGTCACTTTAAGACCAAATAAGCATAGATTGGTTTCTGACTCTAATTTACATAAACTTAAGACATCAACAAATGTTTTTATTAGAAAAAAATACTATGGAGATCATTTTGTTTGTATGTGCCCTGTCAATAACAGAAACATTTTATGTTGGGTTGCTTTTTGAAATGCGTCTCTCCGTGTGCGCACTTTTGAGTGCACTTAAACGCGTGAGCACACACAGACAGAGGGCGAATTCTAAATGGCACATCTACAGTCGCCCCACATAAAAACTTTACGTTGTTTTTCAGTGCTCTTTTTGCCAAATGTATGTTAACGGACTACAGTATGAGACATAGTAGCGCAAGTCTCTTTAAAGTTTACACATCAAGAGTTCTGATCTTTATAGGGAATCATGTCTGAATGGAGATGCACCAGACACATTCAACCGCATGTGCGTCCGTGCATACAGAAAGCTGCTTACTTTAGCGCCTTTTTGCAGTTAAATTGTTTAAAATCTGTTGAATGTTAACATTTGCAATGTGCAAATGATAAACTTTCCCTATTTAAATTTGTGTATTAATCGGGGAATCGCATGCGAACTGTGGGTCGTGATCCATACAGATCACAAATTAACTGGGATCCGTCACAGCACTAGTACACTGTAAAAATGCAGTAATTTATGCAGCTGGTTGCCAGTAACTTACTGTAGATTTATATTGATGTTATTTACTGGGAACAGTTCGTTCAAAGTTAAATGAACATTAAGTCCTTGGGTCCTACTATCATACACCCGGCACAATGCTTGACGCAAGCGTCTGTTGCATTTTTGAACCCAGCGCAATTATCATTTTCACGTTTAGCGCCACTTTATATAAATAGCAAAGAATATCTGAAAACAAGGTGTGTCAGGTGCATTGTTGGCGCACTGCTATTTTGAGACAACTAAAATAGACTATGCCATAGACCAACTAAAACCTGGTCTAAAGCTAATGGCGCAATAATGTTTTTGTTATTTAATGAGCATGTTAGTAAAACGGGATGACAAAGCGCGTTTTGTTAACACACACATGCAACTGGCTTTTAAAGGGGATGAGACTCTCATTGGTTTATTGCACATTATACCCAAAACCTCCCCATTACTTAGTCCGAGAATAGGAACAACCCTTTTAGACTGTGTGCTAGGCGCACAAACCGTTTTTCTTCTCGTTAAATTAGCAAAAGTGGATTCGGACACACCCTTTTAGACTGTGCGCCGTGCGCTTTAGACAATGCGCTTAGATAATTAAAATAGGGCCCTTTATCTTTCCAGAATTAAACTATAAAATAACAGCCTCATACAAAGCATTCTGGAAATCAAAAATCCTGTTTTTATCTTCAGATTTTGGTTCCCAGAATGCTTTGCATGAGGCTGTTATCTTAGTTTTATTCTGTAAAGATACTTTTTAATGTTCATTTAACTTTGAACAAACTGTTGCCAGTAAATAACATAAATTTAAATCTACAGTAAGTTACTGGCAACCAGCTGCCAGTAATACTGTAATTTCTACAAAATGTAATTACAGTACAGTAATAATTGAATGAGAAACAATAAAGGGATAGTTTATCCAAAAATGCAAATCCTATCATTATTCAAAACCCTCATGAGTTTCTTTATTCTCTTGAACACAAAAATCTTTGACAAATAATGGTATCCACAAATTTAATATTATTTTACATAATAAATGATAAAGTCAATGTATACCGCCAACTGTGTGCTTATGATCATTGATCAATATATCTTCATTTGTGTTCAACATGAGAAAGAAACTCATAGAGGTTTATATAGGTGAACTATCCCTTTAAGCATAAAAATTTCAAACAACTAAAAAAAATTTGACATCCTGCAGAAACGAGAATTTAGTGAGTGCTTAAATGCCATAAAAACGGCGTTAAAAATGTGAATGGTCCAAAAAGCAGGTTTCATTTTTATTGAAGACGTATAACACATACCGAACACAAAGGTAAAGGGAGCTGAGAGGACACCGCAGAAAGTTTTTATTGATCTTTTTATGATCGGTGCTGTGGGAGGACAAAAGCTGCCTGATGGATGCGTAAGTCTCACTGTCCACCTATGGCTTTAAAAAGATACTTATCTACCTATAAAAAGACTCCTTTCTCTGTAGCCTCTTTGGATTCATTTTAGACTGGGACAATATTAGTATTGACCCCACATAAGTCAGTCACATAAGATAGTTTTAGGATTCTGGACCAGATTTTAGCTATCCAGCATGTTGTAGAAACCAATTAATTTACAAGACGTGTAATAGTGCTTTTATCAGTTAATCGCTTAGGAAATGATGTAAGATGTCAACTTATGCATGCTGTTATACAGTAAGTATAAAATACTGTACTTAACCTCTTATGGAACGGCTGAAATTCCACAAGGGGGCGCATTTGTTCCTCAGACGTTGCACAATAAACATGACATCCGAATATATTCATTATAAATCATGAATGAAAAGTGAGATTCGAACGAATGTCTGTTAGTGAACTTATTGTATACACTATTTATATCGTAATTCGGTCAGAAACGTCAAGATTGTGAGATGAACAAATCGTTTTGGATTAAAAGGCTTGGATATTCCATTTCCTTGGACTTTTGGGGATTTATGAACAATTTGTTTTGGACAATTTCACCGAAGCGGATAAAGGAAAGATTTTGAAGGTAAGTAAATATCCTAAATCGGCGCCGCCCGGTTCAGGTAACTAACAACTAGATTACAGTTTTATGACTGCTAAAAATCATATTATGCTTTCTGTGTGCGCTTATTGGAATCCCGAAAGTCTAAGCTTTACAACGATGTGCCGCATGACCGTATATTTTGAAGATTTAATGCTTCAAAGTTACAATGACGTAATGCAGCCTCACGTGCAAGGGGGGGGGTGTGCCGTGTACGGCACAGTGTTCCTTATCAGGTTAAGGAAACCAAGAAACATTTTTTTTACAATGTATAGAGCTCTGGATACATCATGACAGTATATTACCTGTAAGTAAAGGCAATCCGTTCAAGTTCATTAGCACCCTTAACGTCTTTCTTTATTAATGCTACCTTCACTTTTTCAGCTTCAACCTACTTGCTATAAATAATGCAACCTTCTTCTTTGCAGTCTTACTGTATTCGTGATACAGAAAAATTCTTGCTGAATAGTACACGGTAGCGCACCATTTGTGTAACCCTGCTTCATCATTTAATTTTCCTCAAGGTAGGAACGAGGCCGTAAAGGCGGTTACCATAGTGCATGTAGTGACCTTGTTCTTTAGTATTAATCCATGCAACCTTTTTGATGCATTAATCAAGAGCAAACACACACCTCCATATGGAACAAAGCGCTATAAATAAATGATCATTGAATGTGAACCGTTATGCAATCTGTGCCGCGCTTTAATTCATCAGTTTATCTCCATGGATATGAGGGGCGAGCGGAGGTAGATGTATTCTGCTGTAGTGGTCTGCTAGCACAGGACATACATCTCAGAGCAAATGTCCAGAGAGCAAAGAGAAAAGCCCTTTATCAGTGGCTGAGGGACTACAGATAATCGCTAGCCTGGCTAGAAGTGCAGACAGGTGTTGACAATCCCTCTATAATTCTCTCCCACCCCACAACCTGTAATGAACAGATGGGGTGACCATATCGGTATCTGCCAATATTGGTATTTGTTGTTAAATAGAAGGTTATGTTAGAGCCCAATTTAATCTGGATATCTTCTCAACATGGGATTACTAAGAAACTGAATGACTGAGTTTCTTGAGATAAGTAACCTTTTTAGAATTGTGAATACATTTTTGTAACCTTTTATATATTGTAAAAAAAAAATAGAATTACAATAATCAAACAACAATATTACTAATATCATTAAAGGGTTATTTTCCTCCAATTCATGATGTCACTTAAAGGGGACATTTCACAAGACGCTTTTAAGATGTACAATAAATCTTTGGTGTCTCCAGAGTACATATGTGAAGTTTTAGCTCAAAATACCATATAGATCATTTATTATAACATGTAAAAATTGCCACTTTGTAGGTGCGAGCAAAAAAATGTGCCGTTTTGGGTGTGTCCTTTAAGATGCAAATGAGCGGATGAAGTGCAAACACTGATCACAATGATGGTGGTTTGTTGAAATTTTTACTCAACTGTGCTGTCAATTATCTTTCTCTCTTTATTTCTGCACTAAATGGCAGTGACGTGGTTGGATAGTATAATAAGACCCCCTTATGACATCATAAGGGGAGACAAATTTCAATGACCTAATTTTCACGTGCTTGCAGAGAATGGTTTACCAAAACTAAGTTACTGGGTTGATCTTTTTCACGTTTTCTTATAGCACTTAAACATGGAAAAGTCAGATTTTCATGATATGGCCCCTTTAAAGGGATAGTTCGGCCAAAAATGATATTAAACCCATGATTTACTCACCCCCAAGCTGTCCAAGTTGCATATGTCCATCGTTTTTCAGACAAACACATTATCGAATATTTTAGAAAATGTTTTAGATCTTTCAGTTGATTATATGACATTATATATGTCCACAACCTCAAGTCCAAAAAGTGCGTCCATCCTTCACAAAATAAATCTAAACGGCTCCAGGATGATGAACAAAGGCCTTCTGTGGGTAATCCGCGCGGTGTTCACAATTTTAATTTTTGGGTGAACTATCCCTTTAACAAGCCAACCTGTCAAGGTTCATCTTGCCCAAGTTCAATAGGTATAGTTTTTTATATTAGATTTCCATTAAAACTTCACGTTACGAAGCTTTGGTAAAAGTCGACTTCTATCTTAAAGCAAGTGAAATGTTTATAATGTATAAAGCATTGGTATATAAATGAATGTATAAAGCATTGGTATATAAATGTATTGTACCTTATCAGTAATATTAATATTACAATAAAAATGTTTACAACAAAAAATAACTACATCTGTAAGAACTTATAAGTCCACCTAACCAGCAAACCACATTGTAAAAAGTCCTTGTTGCAGTTAAATTTGTAAGTTTACTCAACTTAAAATAACAATTAATTAAAAATTTTTAGTTGCTATAAATTATAAAAAATAAAGTTGAAGTAACTTACGCTAATTCAACATAATTTTTTAAAATTTATAGCAACTCCTTTCTAGTCAAGAAAGTTGAAATCAATTGTAAATTCGAGTTGATTAAACTTAAAACTTTAAGTTCAACATGGAATATTTTACAGCGCAGTAAAGACTTAATTCAGTAACAGTACAGTTTATCTATACAACCTTTTTTAAGAAGGTACTGTACACATTTGCAAGAAAGTATTTTTCAAAGATTGCATTTAATATTATAATGTTTGATGAAAGATGTTGCCCAAATCAAGTAAAATTTGTATCATTTATAAGAATTCACCTATAAACTATAAACCAATAAAACAACACAATTCTGCATTTTCTCTACTGTACTTTACATTACAATGCTTTACACTGTTAAAAGTGAAATTTGGATTAACTTTTAAATTACTTCAATTGGTAACACCTAATAATTATTATTTTTTTGTAACTTTTTAAAACTTTTTAAAAGTTACAAATTTAAGTGGATAAAGCAAAAAAAAATCTTTAAGTGTTACCAATTTTTACATTTTAAATTTGTTTCCACCTCAAATGTTTCATTTAAACAAAGTTAATAAAACTTAAATATTTAGGGGCGGTTTCACAAACTAAAATGCATGTTTGAGTTGCCTTATTTTAAAAACACATTGTACTGACATATCTGAACATATCAGTGCTATTGTTTTGTCTCAAGATGCACAACTGTATTGTTTTTTGTAAGGTATGTCTGTAAAAACTACTTAAATGGTCTACCATAACTAAGGCCTAGTCCTGGATTAAAGGTGGGGTAAAGGTCTATCAAAAGAAGGGCCAGATTCTATTGGGGTAGGGGCGTGTTTGTTTAGGTGATTTCAAATGTAAACATTTGCTTTCAAAGATCAAGCACCACGCCTTTAATTTAAACTCTGGACGGGAAACCAACCCTTAATGTTAAAGTGGATCCAACTTTCACTTTTTTAAATCTATGAAGGATAAGCATATAAATGTATGATTATTATTTATTATAGCTTATTTTGTACAAATTCAAACAGTACTTTTTTTTCTACGTATATCACAATTTCAAGTGCACATGTATGCATCTTCTGTACTTTACATTAAAATACTTGTCACTTGTTGCAAAAATAGTATAATGTATATAATTTAAATGTAAACTTACTTTAGTGTCAACAACTGTAATGTCCACTTCTCTAACCAACCAGTAACCATGTTGAATATTAACCAGACACAACCTAAAAATAATTACTGGTAAGTGAAACCTGTATATCAGCACCAGCCTTTATAGAGTATTCACAGATACTATCTCTCCCATTACCAAGTAACTGCTGAATTTGTAAGTTATGACCATGTGAATCCAGGTCACATCAGAGCTCAGCAACAACCTTTAGTGGTGTAAATATAAGCACTGCATTTTTAGAGCGAGTGCCATATTGGCACTTCTTGTTTTTTCCTGCGACATCAACAAAAAGACTCCGAGCTGTAATTTTGTCACAGTACGGGGTTAATCACACCACGGCGTATGATTGAGCTCAGCGGACTGTTTTACTGTTGCTCTACCAAGCTCTCCCTTCCAGCCGCCCATTACGCTCTCTCACTTTCTCGCAGCATGCATGGAAATGAAATGCTGCCTCATAAACAGTGAGTTAGTGACAAATGGTATTCATAAATAAAGCCAGAGATACAGGCTGTGAATGGTAATACGGCCACTAAACATCTGCGAGTCTCTGCAATAGCAAACAGAGCAGACCGGAGAGGAAATGGGGAGGAGTCTAAATCTGGGGATGCAACTTTAATTGCACCCATGCAAAAGCTAGCAGGGTGATTTTCTATGGAAGTAAATCTGTGCCGTTGGGTTTTGAATTCTAATTCTTAGCACTGAATTTTTTTACATCAAATTTTTAACACTGAATTTTATTTTGCATCTAAATCAGACTTTGAATTTTAAAAGCCATCGAATTTCTAGCACAGTTTTTGTGCCTATGACATTTTTTTCAATGTTTTAAAAAAATTCAGTGTAAAAAAAATTAAATGTCTAAAAAAATTCAGTGAAAAAAAATTCAATGTGTTTTAAAAGATTCAGTGTAAAAACATTCAATGTTTCAAAAGATTTTGTGTAAAAAATTCAATGTCTCAAAAAATTCAGTGCAAAATAATTCAACGTCTCAAAAAATTCAGTGTAAAAATATTCAGAGTCAACATCCGGGGAAGCAAGGAGAAGCAATCGATCCCTGTATCAAATCATTCAACATCCAGCCAATCATTTACGCTCCATTGGTCACGTGACACCGAAACGGGAAGTGGGTGAAGTTCAGGCTGGTTCAGGCAAAGGGTTTATTTGCATTAACATACGAACACATTTTTCACATCTGGCAGATCGTTTCATCAGTATATCAGGACACAGTCCGTTTACATTTATCAACATCAAAGTGACTACTGTATCTGGATGTGTGATCGATCCCGTGCGGGGAGACGCGCTGGATGAATAGCTGTCAATCACAAATGGCTACAACTGGCTTTAACCATATGATTTAGGGTTGTCGCGGTAACTGCACTCCCGTATTGTACAGTTCTACTGAGAAGCAAACAGCAGAGAATAACTAGCAACCCTAATAACCGTGATTCACCTTTTTAGCTTTATATTTTAAGCTTTAAAGGTTTTATCTTTGCTTATTAATATTTGCAGCGTCCGCACCGCGTACTTTACCTGAACTCGACTTTCACCCACATGCTTTTTACCAACAAAATTAATGTGAAACATGAGGATGACAATCCCGACTTCACTGTTTTAGTCTGCCTTAATAACGTGCTTTAGGCTCTGTCTGAACTTATACGTTTTTGTTCTGTAGCCTACTTTGTTCACTCACATATTTCTATATCAACAATAAACTGTTGTTACCTTTGTTTCCTGATAAGTTCAATATGATTTAAATAAAAGAGCTAACAATTTCCTAAATTTCCTGTTCATGTCTCTCTCTAGTCTAGTGTGTAAGAAGTGAAAAAGTAACGTACGTGTTTAACCTAAAATGTGTTAAATGAGATAGAAACTGCTCACTGACCAGCGCAACATTCACATAATGACCCTTGATATGTCGCCATGGAAACTCAAACATTAAAACGATCCATTAAATTCTGCTACTAAATATTAAATCTCTACATTAATAATAATGTAGAGATTGGAACATATTAAACATATTAAACATATGCCTGAATAACTTAAAAATACAAGCAGTGTTAAAATGCTTTTGTATATCGATTTATTTCAAGATACTTTCAAGCTTATATTGCTCCACAAATATGAATAGAATAGACAGGATTTAAATTGAATTTCTTTATCTAACTTTTGCGAGTTTGTCCATGCTTTATATTGTTGTAGTTTTATATTGATTAAACAAATGATTGGTTTGCTTATTTTAAATAAATCTAAGGATCTTTAGATGTATTTATGTATTAAGGCAGGTAAAATATTTTCCATTTATTCCTTTTTGGTAAACCTTCTCCTTTATATAAGTGAGTCATTTTAGTAATTTATTGTTGTTCTGTTATAATAAAATAATAATAAACAAACACTAAGCAGTCGTAGTAATGGAAAATTATGTCTTTCATTTATTTGTGTTAGAACGCATACCATCCATCGAATTTGTTTTATTAATAAACAAGCTGTTTTAGCGAGTTTGTCGTTGTACTATTTTATTGGTTTTAAGTTTTTCGTTCATAATAATAATAAAGAAACATTTTAAAAAACTATTTTAATTCAAGAAATGGAAATATTTAATAATCTGACTTTAAAAGCAAAAGTGATCTACAAGATGAACGTCTTTGCCAAATGGCTTTCCTATAAAATATGCGGTTTGTTTAGTTCAGAAGGTGAAAAAATCCTTACCTGTATTTCCCTAATAATAGAAATACAACACATCTATGTAAGAACGTCTCCGTGTTATTTTTACATTATGACTTAAAAGAACAATTTGGAAAATTAGATTAGAAGCGCGTGAATCCGCAATTACACTTGCTTTGAAGGCAGCTTATTTTTCCAGAGAAAGATATGGTAACATTTCTTCAGAAGAATTGCTGAAACCTATTAATTTACTGATGTTTTTATTAGTACTCCAGCTGTTTTATCGGCCTTTGAGATGGGACGCGGCAGTCAAGTTCATGCTGAAAGCGGGCTGAATTCCAAATGGCGTTTTAGCGCCCTTGAAGGGCACTTCAGGAAGGGGATGTCACACAGTCGATCCAAATAAAGAGAAACTGATGTGCGTTTTTCATTGCTCTATTCGCCAAGTCTATTTGAATTGACCACACCATGAGACAATTGTGCAACTTTCTCTAGAGTTTATACATCAAGTGTTCTGATCTTCGAAGGGAATATGGCATATGGACAATAAGCTATTGGAATACGCCCTTTATCTTTTCGTGAGCGGCAGTCGCGTAGGCTTTAACCAATCATTGAGCAGATTTTTAACAACAAATCATAAAACATTTTACTGACCCTAAAGTGTTAAAAAGATTGCGGGAAAATGTTTTGGAATTTCTTTTAATTCAAACATTAAAAATCTCATACATATAATTAAGAAACTAAGAACACAGGGCTTTAAATGTGATGGCGCTTTTTGTTTTATTTATCCATCTTGATGTGTGGCGCAAGAACGGATAACATTCCAATCACAAACGCAGCCGGGGACGGATCTCACTCAATCCAGCCATGGAATCTGCATTTACAGGTCAACGTCACACAAAACACCGCTAACTATTATTAATCTTCTCCCTGACAGCTGTCAAAAATAAAGGAGGTTAGGTAATGGAGCGCATTTTAAAACTCCTGCTCGTATTTTTAAGTTATTCAGATATGTTTAATACGTTCCAACTATTCATGTAGAGATTTAATATTTAGTAGCAGAATTTAATGGATCGTTTTAATGTTTGAGTTTCCATGGCGACATATCAAGGGTCATTATGTGAATGTTGCGCTGGTCAGTGAGCAGTTTCTATCTCATTTAACACGTTTTAGGTTAAACACGTACAAACCATAATAACATTGACCAAATACATTTGCTCAGTGTTGGTTTTATGCAAAGTAAGTTTCTTATACCTAAATGTGTTTGTAAATTACATTACTTCACTTCTTACACACTAGACTAGAGGGAGACATGAACAGGAAATTTAGGAAATGGTTAGCTCTTTTATTTAAATCATATTAAACTTCTCAGGAAACAAAGGTAACAACAGTTTATTGTTGATATAGAAATATGTGAGTGAACAAAGTAGGCTACAGAACAAAAACGTATAAGTTCAGACAGAGCCTAAAGCACGTTATTAAGGCAGACTAAAACAGTGAAGTCGGGATTGTCATCCTCATGTTTCACATTAATTTTGTTGGTAAAAAGCATGTGGGTGAAAGTCGAGTTCAGGTAAAGTACGCGGTGCGGACGCTGCAAATATTAATCAACAAAGACAAAACCTTTAAAGCTTAAAATATAAAGCTAAAAAGGTGAATCACGGTTATTAGGGTTGCTAGTTATTCTCTGCTGTTTGCTTCTCAGTAGAACTGTACAATACGGGAGTGCAGTTAACGCGACAACCCTAAATCATATGGTTAAAGCCAGTTGTAGCCATTTGTGATTGACAGCTATTCATCCAGCGCGTCCCCCCGACGGGATCGATCACACATCCAGATACAGTAGTCACTTTGATGTTGATAAATGTAAACGGACTGTGTCCTGATATACTGATGATACGATCTGCCAGATGTGAAAAATGTGTTCGTATGTTAATGCAAATAAACCCTTTGCCTGAACCAGCCTGAACTTCACCCACTTCCCGTTTCGGTGTCACGTGACCAATGGAGCGTAAATGATTGGCTGGATGTTGAATGATTTGATACAGGGATCGATTGCTTCTCCTTGCTTCCCCGGATGTTGACTCTGAATATTTTTACACTGAATTTTTTGAGACGTTGAATTATTTTGCACTGAATTTTTTGAGACATTGAATTTTTTACACAAAATCTTTTGAAACATTGAATGTTTTTACACTGAATCTTTTAAAACACATTGAATTTTTTTTCACTGAATTTTTTTAGACATTTAATTTTTTTTACACTGAATTTTTTTAAAACATTGAAAAAAATGTCATAGGCACAAAAACTGTGCTAGAAATTCGATGGCTTTTAAAATTCAAAGTCTGATTTAGATGCAAAATAAAATTCAGTGTTAAAAATTTGATGTAAAAAAATTCAGTGCTAAGAATTAGAATTCAAAACCCAACGGCACAGATTTACTTCCATAATTTTCATTAAACGCGGCTGTTGACTGGGTTTGAGGGTGCGAATAACATGAGGCAAGACCACTCATATTTGTCAGAGTAATCAAATGTCCTTCAAGGGCATTGATTCACCTCTGGTTGTGAGCCAACACGGGTGGATGTTGCTGGGTTTGTCCTAATACTCTGTACCTGTTGAAGGTATAGGTTTACACATATATTAATAAATAAACAGTTTAGTAATATATAGAAAAATGTACAGTATTGTGCAAAAGTCTTTCTGTGCCTTCAAACCAGGTGCAAATGAAATGAATAAATTGTGTTATTTGCGAATAATGGGTTGCTTGAAAATTTTCTGTTAACTTGCTTCATTGCCACGTGAAATTCGCATCATTCGCAGGTAACAAATACTCTCAATTTGCATGTCAATTTGCGTCATTCGCACGGTCTCATCCGCGCGAATCTGGTCATTCGCACTGTCTCATCCGCGCGAATCGGGTCATTCGCACGGGCTCATCCGCGCAAATCAGGTCATTCGCACAGTCTCATCTGCACGAATCGGGTCATTCACACGGTCTCTTCCACGCGAATCATACCCCAAGGATGTCTATTGCGTCTTTGCATCAATTTAACATTAAACTCCCTCGCACTTAACACTTCATACACGTCTGATGTAAACGCACCATTAGGATGCTACCAGTTTTAATTAACATTCTTTTTTTTCGCTCCATCTGTCTCATCCGCACTGTCTCATCCGCGCGAATCGGGTCATTCGCACTGTCTCATCCGCACGAATCAGGTCATTCGCACGGTCTCATCCGCGCGCATCGCGTCATTCGCACGGTCTCATCTGCGCGAATCGCGTCATTCGCACGGTCTCATCCGCGCGAATCGGGTCATTCACACGGTCTCTTCCATGCGAATCATACCCCAAGGATGTCTATTGCGTCTTTGCATCAACTTAACATTAAACTCAATCGCACTTAACACTTCATACACGTCTGATGTAAACGCACCATTAGGATGCTACCAGTTTTAATTAACATTCTTTTTTTCGCTCCCTCTGTCTCATTCGCACTGTCTCGTCCGCGCGAATCGCGTCATTCGCACGGTCTCGTCCGCGCGAATCGCGTCATTCGCACGGTCTCATCCGCGCGAATCGCGTCATTCGCACGGTCTCATCCGCGCGAATCGCGTCATTCGCACGGTCTCATCCGCGCGAATCGCGTCATTCGCACGGTCTCATCCGCGCGAATCGCGTCATTCGCACGGTCTCATCCGCGCGAATCGCGTCATTCGCACGGTCTCTTCCGCGCGAATCGCGTCATTCGCACGGTCTCATCCGCGCGAATCGCGTCATTCGCACGGTCTCATCCGCGCGCATCGCGTCATTCGCACGGTCTCATCCGCGCGAATCGCGTCATCCGTGCGAATCGCGTCATTCGCACGGTCTCATCCGCGCGAATTGCGTCATTCGCACGGTCTCATCCGCGCGAATCGCGTCATTCGCACGGTCTCATCCGCGCGAATCGTACCCCAAGGATGTCTATTGCGTCTTTGCATCAACTTAACATTAAACTCAATCGCACTTAACACTTCATACACGTCTGATGTAAATGCAACATTAGGATGCTACCAGTTTTAATTAACATTCTATTTTTTCGCTCCCTCTGTCTCATCCGTACGGTCTCATTTGCGCGAATCGGGTCATTCGCACTGTTTCATCTACGCGAATCGTACCCAAAGGATGTCTATTGCGTCTTTGCATCAAATTAACATTAAACTCCCTCGCACTTAACACTTCATACACGTCTGATGTAAACGCACCATTAGGATGCTACCAGTTTTAATTAACATTCTTTTTTTTTCGCTCCCTCTGTCTCATCCGCACTGTCTCATCTGCGCGAATCGGGTCATTCGCACTGCCTCATCCACGTGAATCGTACCCCAAGGATGTCTATTGCGTCTTTGCATCAACTTAACATTTAACTCACTTGCACTTAACACTTCATACACGTCTGATGTAAACGCACCATTAGGACGCCACCAGTGTTGTTGTTTTAGCAAAGTTTTAATTAACATTCTTTTTTTGCTCCCTCTACAGATGGTTTCATTGGACGCACGTGCAGTGACGCAATTACGCATCTGGTCGTAAATTTACTTCCAGTTTCGGTTAGTTGCTAAACTGAACTCTTGAAAAATACCTTGTGGAAAATAACAAATGTTTTGGTTTCCTAGGTAATCTACATGTTGTTTGTTTTTAGGGATGTCCCGACCCCACTTTTTCATTTCCGATCCAATTTTGATACCAGAATTCCGAATATCAGCTGATACCGATATCTGCCCGATACTATTGTAATTAAATGTGTATAATGCGTTCTGCTACATCTAGTATAAATTTAAATGTTAAAATCAATAATTTAAAATGATTTATAAGTTACCGGAGACATTAGTAAATATTAATCATGGCAGTGTTTAGGAGAACATATAATTAGGTACGTTTTATAAATTAATTATGCTAAATATTTTTTTCTTAATTGCGTAAAACTGCCTTAGTAAAAAAGCTTTAGTGTGCAGATGGTTGTTTTGAGAATTATGCGCTATTGAGTATATTAAAAGGCTTTGAATATAGTGCATAAAACGTTTATGTGTTACGCTATTTTATAATACCTTGTCCTTTTAATAGCTTGTCAGTAACAACCACGCTAACGCACATATCGGATTTGGATCGGTCATGTTGTCGGTCCTCGATCCGATGTCCGATCCAGCCAAAAAGCCCGGATCGGCCTCGATACCGATCCAGCATATCAGAGAAAATTTTTTAAACTGTACCTTTTCTGTCACTGGGTGGTACCTTCAAAGGTATTTTTTACCTTCACCACACATTGAAATGTTGTACCTTTTGAGGTACAATATTATACCCTTGCCCTAAGGACCTGTTACAAGTTAGGGGTACAAAACATTTAACTGTACCTTTAAAAGGAACACAGTAGATCCTTTAGGTACAATAATGATACCCAAAAAGATACAAAATTGTATTATTTTTTGTCTCTACCTTAGGGTACCTCCCTAGTAACAGAAAAGGTACAGTTCTGGTCCTTTTTTTCTGACAGTGTACAAACGAAAAATACAGTACATACAAAATGTTCTGAACAAAATGGCTTTTTCTAGCAAAAGTCAGTATTAAGTGTGACCTTTCTTCACATATTTTACTCAGTACTGTACTTTACTGGTATAAATGTAAATATCAGTAATTTATATCTATACAGTAGCAAGTGAGAGAATTGTTTTATCACATGCTTGGTACGCTTAGACATGCCACAACAAATGAGCCCCCACAATGCACTTCACCTAAAGCTCACGGGACCTTCGCTCATCTCATTAACGCCCCCGTACGACAAGCAGCACTGTACCTCAGCGTGTCTTAAAACTTCGAAACCGTGAGGTCGGGGCACAGTAACGGCGAGGCCTGAAGCTCAAAACATAGACTCACACAAGAACAGACTGTATCGCACTGAAATCCGAGATGACAGCAAAAAACAAAGTAAGCGATGTAGCCTGACAAGCCGGTGTGGAGGCACAGTGAGCAAGACATGCGCGCTGTCTTCGTGAAGCTGCCGTCAGGCTTGCTATGTCACTCTAAGATAGGAGGTCTGGAACATTCTGTGTTGGGCAAACAAAGCCTCTGAAGTTTGAGTTTGGCCTCCCACCGGGTTCTGAGCCAGTCAGCTTGTATCTTGCGCGAGTCTGACTTCAGAGCGCTCGTCTGTACCGCTCCACTCGGGGCGAGCTGACCTATTTCTTGGCCACGACATGAGTGTGCCGGAGGAGAACAGAGAGAATAAGTGGCGTGGTGTGAATTGAAAGCCAAATTTGCTCCGAGTGGAGCCATAAATGCTACTATGGGATCAGAACCTGCTATGTCATCTCTTATGATTTCTGGTGTCTGTAGAAATGGATTTCATGACCTCGAGCTGTTCGTTTACTGAAGATGAAACAAACATGTTTGATTATCTTTGCTGTGCTAAGTACTATAAAAAAATTAATTGCCTGCATTGCAAAATCCGTTTCAAACTAGAAACCGAAGGCTCAGTGTTTACATTTTACATTCATTTATTTGTTAGATGCTTTTATCTGATGTGCAGTGCATTCTATCGATACATTTATTATCAGTGCTGAATGTGAGATTGAATCCCATTACCATTGCATTAGTAACGCAATGCTCTACGCATTTAGGAACTCAACAGAAATTTTTTTTTTCAGTTTTTTTCTCAGACATTTTTATCAAGTTTACTTATAATTATAAATGTACCCATATAAAAAATTTCACCGATACCAACAGCCGATTATTCAGACCGATTCCTGCAAATACGAATCCTGATACCAATAGTTTGGTGAATGCACTTTTTAAAAATGCACGCAGCTGGTGGGTTTCGTCTGTTCAGAGCGCTGCCGTTCAGTTTTTTCCCACGTTCAGTGCCACGCTTTTTAAAAACGCGTGCAGCTGACGGGTTTCGTCCGTTCAGAGCGTTGGTGTTCTGTTTTTTCCCACGCTCAGTTCCACACTTTTTAAAAAAAATGCAGCTGACGAGTTTCGTCTGTTCGGTGCGGTGCCGTTCTGTTTCTTTCCCACATTCAACGCCACCCTTTTAAAAAACACACGCAGCTGGCGGGTTTCGCCTGTTTGGAGCGTTGCCGTTCTGTTTTTTTCCCACGAAATTCAGCGCCACATTTTTAAAAAATGCACGCAGCTGGCGGGTTTTGTCTATTCGGAGTGTGACGTTCTGTTTTTTTACCGCGCTCAGCGCCACACTTTTTAAGAACGCATGCAGCTGGGTTTCATCAATTTGGTGCGCGGGCGCTCTGCGTTTATTTTCCGTGTCCAGCCGCACACTTTTTAAAAATGCACACAGATGGTGGGTTTCGCCTGTTCAGAGCGCTGCCGTTCAGTTTTTTCCCCACGTTCAGTGCCACGCTTTTTAAAAACGCATGCAGCTGACGGGTTTCGTCAGTTCAGAGCGTTGACGTTCTGTTTTTTCCCTCGCTCAGTTCCACACTTTTTAAAAAGCATGCAGCTGACGAGTTTCGTCTGTTCGGTGCTGTGCCGTTCTGTTTCTTTCCCACATTCAACGCCACCCTTTTAAAAAACACACGCAGCTGGCGGGTTTCGCCTGTTTGGAGCGTTGCCGTTCTGTTTTTTTCCCACGAAATTCAGCGCCACATTTTTAAAAAATGCACGCAGCTGGCGGGTTTTGTCTATTCGGAGTGTGACGTTCTGTTTTTTTACCGCGCTCAGCGCCACACTTTTTAAGAACGCATGCAGCTGGGTTTCATCAATTTGGTGCGCGGGCGCTCTGCGTTTATTTTCCGTGTCCAGCCGCACACTTTTTAAAAATGCACACAGACGGTGGGTTTCGTCTGTTCAGAGCGCTGCCGTTCAGTTTTTTCCCCACGTTCAGTGCCACGCTTTTTAAAAACGCATGCAGCTGACGGGTTTCGTCAGTTCAGAGCGTTGACGTTCTGTTTTTTCCCTCGCTCAGTTCCACACTTTTTAAAAAGCATGCAGCTGACGAGTTTCGTCTGTTCGGTGCTGTGCCGTTCTGTTTCTTTCCCACATTCAGCGCCACGCTTTTAAAAAACACACGCAGCTGGCGGGTTTCACCTTTTTGGAGCGTTGCCGTTCTGTTTTTTTTCCCGAATTCAGCGCCACATTTTTAATAAATGCACGCAGCTGGCGGGTTTCACCTTTTTGGAGCGTTGCCGTTCTGTTTTTTTTCCCGAATTCAGCGCCACATTTTTAATAAATGCATGCAGCTGGCGGGTTTCGTCTGTTCAGAGCGCTGCCGTTCAGTTTTTTCCCACGTTCAGTGCCACGCTTTTTAAAAACGCATGCAGCTGACGGGTTTCGTCTGTTCATAGCGTTGGCGTTCTGTTTTTTCCCGCGCTCATTTCCACACTTTTTAAAAAGCATGCAGCTGACGTGTTTCGTCCTTTCGGTGCGGAGGGGTTCTTTTTTTTCCATGTTCTGTTTTTTCGCGCGTTCAGTGCCATGCTTTTAAAAACACACGCAGCTGGCGGGTTTCGCCTGTTCGGAGCGTCGTCGTTCTGTTTTTTTCCTCGCGTTCAGAGCCACGTTTTAAAAAACGCACGCAGCTGGCGGGTTTCGTTTGTTCGGAGCGCGGGCGTTCAGTTTTTTCCCGCACTCAGCGCCACGCTTTTTAAAAACGCATGCAGCTGGTGTGTTTCGTCCTTTCGGTGCACGGGCGCTCTGTGTTTTTTTTTTTCACGTTCAGTGCCACGCTTTTTAAGGGTTTGCCGGGTTTCATTTTTTTCTGCGCTTAGCTTGTCAATGTCACTTTCTATCACAGGGGCGGGACAAATATCACAACAAACAATTGGTGCATCATACAACGACTGATAAACAAAGCAGAAGTATCAGAGCTGGCACCTGCCTAGCAGTTTCAGCCACATTTAAACTTTGGTGTACACGCCCCTTTAGACTTCTAAAATGTAAATGTTATCTGCATTTGGCTCCACAAGCCAGTGTAGTTCATTCATTAGGGCTAGCCAAATTGTTGAAAAACTAAATTGCACTGTTATGTGAATATGGGGTCTATATGTTAATGTCCTCACAGTAACGTTTACACTGATTTCTTGATTTCCAAATGATCTTCAGCTTGGTTTCTATAAATGGACTTGAGAGGGTGCATACAGTAAATCTTTTAAAAACTAAGGCAATCTGTTGCCATCGGCAGAGATGGTAGAGGTTAAAATACAAAGCAAGGTAAAACAGTACAGACTGACAGTAGGAATATTGTCTTTCCTATTTCATCCCCCGGGTGCAGTTCAAAGGGGGCCATAATTGAAATTGACAAACAGCAGCATTGGCCTGATCACAACAGCCAACCTTGCAAAGGAAAAATAGAAGGTGAGAGCAAAAAGGAAGTGTAAGAGAGAGAGAGACAGAAAGGGTGAAGTGCTCTCAACACTTTGCAAGCACTGAGACAGATTAATCTTCTTCATGCATAATGCATGTCTGCGCTGTATGCGATCACATTGACGGTTGGTTATTAACTGTGTCACAGCAAGAAAACACACAGACCTCATGCATCTATACAAACTACGACTGACCTACTGTATGGTGCAAAAGCATTCAGGCAAAGCTATATGACTGATACAGTATACTTAAGGCAACTTTTCAAGATCATGGTTGCTTGTTTGAGGTATCCCTCGTAAACCACAAGCATCCGAGCACGATTCGCCGCAATGCAAACGATAATGTACCGCAAAGCTGGGTCCTAAAACATTCATCAGATGCTGAGACTGTGTCACCAAGTTCATTAAAAACCAGAGAGCCTGCCGAGCACGTCTCCGTCATGGCTTTTCTAAAATTTTTAGGTCTCCCGAGGGCCTGCAACATCTGGTCCTAGGACAGACTGTTAACTCCCTGTCGCTGCTCTTTTAATTGCCAGCGATGTGTTGAATGCTAATTCATTGGGCGCATTTACGGACTAATATAAATGTACACTTTGGAGATATGGATATACAACTGTATACAAGTTGCAATCTGAACACATGAACAACATTCGTCATCTCACCTGGGGACACAGTGCATGTCCCTCACCCATCCATTAGTGATCTTAGTGGCAAGGTGCCCTTCATTCTGTACCTTGTGCCGTAAACTTCACCACTATGGAAAAAAGCTATGCAGGGCACGGATCAGTGAACAGGGCTTAGTCAACTATTGAATGACCCAGCTGACCATCCCAAAGCAATCTGTGAGAGGCCAAAGTAGATGGATGTAACACATCAGGTCAGCCGGGAAGGGACCTATAGGAAATGCAATATGGCCATGTTGTGGATGTGCCAACATGACCTTTTACAAACTCCAGGGAATTTGGAAAAGGTAAGGAATGTATGTCTCAGACGAAGCAGCCAGCAACAACTTGTCATACGGATATTATAAGCAGAGAACTTTCTATTATTAACACAGCTATTATTTTTCAACCTGAAAAGTCCTTCTGAATGAAGAAGTCAAAGTTGCCATAGCTACAAGACTTGAGGAGAAAATCTCAACCTGTCCATACTTTATTCAAATGAACAACCAATCATATGCAAACATTCACAAGTATAGAAGAACCAACAGCCCTCCAATGAAAAAGTGCGGAGAGTTGATTTAAAGCAGGTCAAGCACATAAAACTATGACAGATTTGGCCGAAGCCACACAGATGATTATGTGAAGATCTATTATGTGAAGATGATGGTTTTATTAACAAGTGGTTGATGAATTAAGGGGCTGTGAATGGACTTTGCCTGATAAGGGAACATTGGTGATGAATTGATCTTTCATTTTTCCTGATGACTGTAAAGTGAACTAGTTTTGAACGAAATGGGATATTTAATAAAAAAGTATAACAAAATAATGCATTTACATTTATGCATCTAGCAGATGCTTGCCTTCAAAGTGACTTTCAGTGCATTACAGCGTATACATTTTATCAGTATGCATGCTCTCTGGGATCGAACTCACAACCTTTGATAAGACGCTAATGCAATGTTTTACCAGTGAGCTACATATAGTAGTAACGCATAGTAATATATACTGATTTTATCCATCAGGTTTTACTGGATTGTGGAAATGAGAGCCCGGCCGATTTATCGGTTTGCCGATTTTATTGGCCGATGTCGCAGGTATATCTGTATGGGCGTATTATCATCCACAGATATGCAGCCGATATGAAAGTTTCTTACAGAACACATTAAATGCTTTCGAATAATGTAAGTACTTGTTTGCTGCATGGTAAATTCTAAGCATCCAAAACTAAATATAATGTAAATCACAAATAATATTGGGAGTTTTGTTGTTAGAAAAAAATCCAAAACGAATAGGTTAAAGGAATATTCAATTCTCTTAAAAGAAAAATCCAGATAATTTACTCACCACCATGTCATCCAAAATGTTGATTTCTTTCTTTGTTCAGTCGAGAAAAATTATGTTTTTTGAGGAATACATGGAATAATGGACTTTAATAGTGCCCAACATTTAATACTTAACTCAACACTTAACAGTTTTTTTCAACGGAGTTTCAAAGGACTCTAAATGATCCCAAACGAGGCATAAGGGTCTTATCTAGCTAAACGATTGTCATTTTTGACAAAAACAAAAAACAAATATGCACTTTTAAACCACAACTTTTCGTCTAGGTCCGGTCCAGCGCGACCTAACGTAAATGCGTAGTGACGAAGGGAGGTCACATGTTACATATATAAAACGCACATTTGCGGACCATTGTAAACAATAAACTGACACAAAGACATTAATTAGTATCAGTTGACATACAACAACGTAGGAATGGTCCTCTTTCAACACACTTGTGAACACTGGGGCGGAGTTTCGCGTTCGTCCTCTGTGACCTCTTGACGTCATGACGTATTGCATGGGATTACGCTGCTGCATCACGACCATTTCTAGACGAGAAGTTGTGGTTTAAAAGTGCATATTTTTAATTTTTTTTGTCAAAAATGACAATCGTTTCGCTAGATAAGACCCTTATGCCTTGTTTGGGATCTGTTAACTGTTAAGTGTTGAGTTAAGTATTAAATGTTGGGTTCTATTAAAGTCCATTAAAATGAGAAAAATCCTGCAATGTTTTCCTCAAAAACATAATTTCTTCTCGACTGAACAAAGAAAGACATCAACATTTCGGATGACATGGTGGTGAGTAAATTATCCGGATTTTTCTTTTAAGAAAATTGAATATTCCTTTAAGGACACGACAACTTATCAATTTTAAAATCTCTGATTCACCACTATATTTGGTGCCAAAACAAAATACGAAATGAACAGAAACGAGCACTAA
This sequence comes from Paramisgurnus dabryanus, assembly GCF_030506205.2. NCBI lineage: Eukaryota > Metazoa > Chordata > Actinopteri > Cypriniformes > Cobitidae > Paramisgurnus > Paramisgurnus dabryanus. The sequence continues at coordinate 12,015,922 of NC_133360.1, read as the reverse complement.
TGGACAGCTGTAATTGAGGCTTTTGGCGATTATGTAATAGTTTTACACGCAATTGTAATCCCGATTCGTTTTTTTCAATGAATTATGCAGCTCCAACCCCACCTTTTAAAAACGTCCCAATATGTACTATTTAGGTACAGATTTGTAACTTCGAAATACCAATATATATTTTCGAGGTGCAAATATGCACCCTTTAAGTACACAGGTGTACTTATAAAAGGGGTAGCACCCGCAGTGACAGCTTTTGCACCATTTTTTGAGCGTGTACTGCAAGTCATGTGGTTGGAGGGGAACATGCAAAAAAAAAATCATGGGGTATGATGATATTACCCAAAAAGCTAAGTCAGGCCTGCATGATGAAAGAGTAATAAAAGTATTTTTTTTTAAAAGTCAAACCATTCATAATAAGACCAGGTACATGGCAACATTTCAATTTTATATTCACTTTGCAGTGCAATCTTAATATCAGCTTGCAGCCACACACGCCGCTGCACTGCCACGCCAGGATGGAGGACTGGCAAAAAAGTGCATTGAAAGTGACTGCGATTGTAAATGGCTTAGCATGCCATGAAGTCTGTTCAGAGGCAGACTGCCAGAGCGTGGCAAGAGACAAGCCTAGAGAGAAAGAGACAGAATGGGGGACCAAGCAAAGGTTTACCTAAATGAGAAAATTGGAGGTCCAAAAAAAGCATAAAGAAACAAAGGTCAAGGCTTCGTCTGGCTTGTCTTTGGAGACCTGCGGAGAGCGTCTGCTGTCTCATTAACATCAGGGTCATTAGTTTTAGTCTGATCTCTCAGCAACACGCTAGGGCAGTAGAGTACGCTTCCAACCCCTGAGAGACAGCATGTGAAAGCACGCCATCAAAAACTGACACTTGTTCTGACATCAAGTCATCGAGAACCGACGAGTGCGACAACATTTCCACTGGGACAAATAAGAAGAAGTGCATATTCAAATCCCGCTTTTGAATGACATTAGCAACCTATTTTACAGTGGGGCCAAGACACGTGATCCTTATTGGATTCCTTATCGGCGAAACAACAGAATGATGTACCAAGGGACGCCAATGGGCTTGTGGGCGCATGTTGACACATTGTCCCACTCTCTTGACATCATATAAAAGCCAATGATTCTTATTAATTTCGATGATCAAAAGCAAAACTCTGGAGATTTCCAACGAGGTTTCCATGACAATGCTTATCCGTCCTGAGAATTTATTCGACTGGCTTATCAAGATCATGAATATTCAAATATGCCAAAAATAGATCGTAACTTTAATATTCAATATTTTGCATGTGCTCAAACCATTTTAACGTTCAATATTCATTCAGTAGGGACGCAGAAATGGTTTATGATGTAGTGGTGTGGTGGACCGTACAGGATCTCCTTGCCTAAAATAGATGCTCTTCCCGATACCCTCCAAAATTCACCACCGCCTTTCTTCCTCCTTCCTTGCCCTTTAGCAAGAACATCTGGAGCTCTCCTGTCTCCGCTGTGGCACCAGATGCCTTTGTCTAGTAACAAACCCTCCGCCCGTCAAACAACACCCTATAGAGCGGTGTTATATAATCTTTGCACATGGTCGTCTGCTTATAGAGTGCAATATGTAACCCAACAAGGTAAAATCATGTGTGTACGTACAGCCTTCCCAAACAATCAGTCAATCGATGGTATGTGCGGGGAGGAGGTGTTGCACATGGGTACATCATATCTCAGTGCTTTGTGGTTAAATTAATCTACTGTATGTCTCCAGAGGGTGGAGACAAGTCCAGAGCAGAAGAAGATCCATTTTCACACTGGGCTCTAGGGAAGGTTGCTTAGGCATCTCAGGCCATGTCGGTTTTACGGCTGGCCACTTGGGGCTCCGCCAAATAAAGTCTGGTGATGTTCCAAGGACCCTGCTGGAGAAGGAACGGATGTGTCGTGGTATTTCATTTAGAGCAAGATGTCCTAAATCCCTCGGAGATGAATGTGGTTTATCATCCCAGCAGGGATGGCTTCACCCGAGAGCAAGGATTGGGGGAAGCAAGTATGCGAAGATTGCCAGGTTTGGAGCCTGCACACTTGAGATGGTAGGTCTGCATGAGCTGCCAGGTCTGAACAGCTGGGCGCACTCCTGAGGGAGCTTATGTCATCAGGCCAGTGGGTATGAGCTAAATATATACAACCATATTTATTTGTGTGCAGTATATATACGTTGTATATATTTGGGAACACAGATCTTATCTTTTGAAGCAAAGGAAAGAGTGCCGTCCCGGTCTACAGAAAACTCTTTAGCATGTACTGACGAACAGATGGTGGGAAACCGATGGCCATGAGACCGGTTTAATAGCGAGGAGTGGACAGCTGTCGGTGAATGTTACCGTCAACAGACCTCGGGCCATTCAGCTGGTCATGAGTGGGAGAATACACAGACCCCACAGCTGTAACGCTGGCCTTATGCTACTGATTTGCATTGTATTGCATAACACGTCAACATGCATTAAGAAGCTGAACAATTTTGCCCAGGTAGGAAATATGCAAGCTTTGTAGATCTTACCATTAGGTCATATCACCCTCCGAGTGCATGGTGTATGAGTTTAACATCATTTTAATCTTTCACTTTACACTAGAAGTACCTGTGTGCCACTTAGAGAGCTTGATAAAAGATAGGAGACTAATAAACAGCCATTAGCTTGAGAGACAAGGGTGATTATCATCTTGTCTGATAAGGAACCCGAGTGCTGCGTCTTTGATTAGAAAGCTGCCCCTCCTGCTCCGAGTTAGTGCCTTTTGATGGGGAGAGCATCTCTTGAAGCTGTGGTGGCACAGATTAATATTAAAAGGAATTCGTAATATGGCATGCGGAGAATTTTCATAAATATTCACAGGCCTGGACGGTAAGCTCCACTTGGTTGTTTCTATGAATATGGATGAAAGACTGGCAGGGTGAGCAAATGTCTTAAAAGTACACCAGGCAGAGAAAAGAACCAACATGGATAAAAAAAGTTCTTAACTTCTTATAAGAACGGTTTACTGCTCCAAAAAATAAATTCTGTCATCGTTAACTTTGTCTTACAGTATGTCTTTTTAAAGTACAGTAGAACACAAAAGGTGATATTTACAACACAATGTCCAATTTGATTGTGTCCTTGAAGATGAATAGTGACCATGTACAGTATTAACTACTTAATTTCCAGTTCTAAGTTGTCACATAACCATTCATAATGGTCAATTTTTTGAAAAATAAAAATTGACAGCTGAATAAATGAGCTTGCCATTGATATACTGTATGGTTTGTTAGGATAGGACAATATTTGACCGAGATACAGCTATTTAAAAATATGGAAATTGAGGGTGCAAAAAAATCGAAATATTGAGAAAGTCCCATGAGTCAGTGACAAAAACGGTTTGGCAAGATGAGAAATTCAAAAATCTTTTAAAAAAAAAAAGCATAAAGCATGCATCAGGTTTATTTCAATGCACACAGTGTATTTATTTTAATTGTTTGCACAAAAAAATTACATTTGCACCATTTTTATAAAAGTTAAGACTGAACGGACCTGAAACTGTCAAATGGTGTAACTGCCAATTGCACCAAAGAATGAAAAATTCCAGTAAATATTTTATCCACCTTGATGGCATTTAAACGTACTCATAAAAAAATAATAATTCAAATATAATTTTATTTGTTATTTCTAAATGTAAATTTTCATGCATTTTTGTAATATTTGTCCTGATATATGTTAAAAAAAACACTGTTTTATTAATAATCTTTGACAAATAATGTAAAAATGTATGTAAAAAAAAATCATACTACACTAAACTAGATGATTATATTTTAATCCACATTTTTTAATGAATATATTTAAAAAAAAAAAAGTAGTTACACCAATTGACACAGACCGGTTACACCACATTGACATTTTTGCAATTATCCTCCAAATATTCTTACAAAATGAAATAAAACCAGAAATTTTTGACTTGGTCCTCAAAAAAGAGAATGTATGCAAGTAATCTTCAAATATATTTTGAAATTTTAACTCCTTTAGATTTAATTAAACCATATGGACACAAAATAATTAACGTCACGTCATTGACCCACATACATTTTTATAAATATTTATGGTAAGAAATTTACAAAATATCTTCATGGAACTTGATCTTTACTTAATTTCCTAATGATTTTTGGCATAAAAATTTATAATTTTGACCCATACAATGTATTGTTGGCTATTGCTACAAATATACCTGAATGTGCTACTTATGATTGGTTTTCTGTTCCAGGGTCACATATGTTATAGGCCCAATCTCATTTCTGGGTCTTACCCCTTCCCCTTACCCCTACCCCTTAGTTTTGGGATAGCCCTTACTCTCACGTGAACGTGCAAAACTAAGGGGTAGGGGTAAGGGGAAGGGGTAAGACCCAGAAATGGGACTAGGCCATAGTCGACATAAAACAGAGGTTGCAATTGTCAGGTTTTTTTTTGACAAGACATGAAATATCTTCTGAAATGAAGGGGGGGGTGGGACTTGATTTTGCCCATTATGAACTGATTGGATCAATAGAGGTTGGGCGTTTAAAACAGAAGGCGATCATTGGCGTCTAGTCTCCAAAAGCCATACTCATGCGCCGTAAGTTGTGACAGGAAGAGAAATCATTTCAAAGAGGGATGGAGGTTAATTTTGTAAAATATTTTTTGGCCATCTTGCCTTTTTATTTTAACAGTGAGTGAGGAGAGGACAGGAAAGTACAGGGAGGAGAGAGGGGTATGGGATTGGCAAATGGCCACGAGCCGGGAATCGAACTCGGGTCGGCGAAAGTGCGAAAGCACCACATGTCGGAGCGCTGCTCACTACACCATCGTCTCTGATGGAGGTTAATTTTTTGATTATAGATTATTTGATTAAAAATAATGAAGTGCACAGATAAATCATAAAAAAACACTACATTATTCCATTAAAAATCAAATTTGTCAATTTCGATTTCATGGTGACCTAAAAAATAGTGATGCACCGATGTATTGGCCGCCGATATTTATCGACCGATTTTTGATGAATTTGAAACCATCGGCATATCGGCAACAGCACGAGAAAGGCCGATACCGATTGTTTATTAATTAACCGCATAAAGGCAATGAGTTGCATGTCTGTTGCATAATCCAGCATTTTTTACAATAATTATCAAAATAATTAAATACTTCCCAAAACTAAATAAGTTGTATAAATTATAGTTTGTCAGACGTGCAATGAGGGAAAAAATAATAAATCACATAGTTAATCACACGAGATTACTCATTCATGTGATCCATGCGGTCTAGAGTATTTCGGGAAAATGTCTGTGGTCTGGGCTTTCTTCATAATCTCGGATAAAGACAAAAAAAAAAAACCCGCATTTGCAAAGAGTGTTCTGCAGAAATATCAAGAGGAGGTAGTATTGTATACAAGTGTTTAATATCGGTATCAGCATCGGCCAGAAGTTGTCTGTTTAAATCGGTATCGGCCCAAAAAAAATCCTATCGGTGCATCCCTATTAAAAAACATAAGGCTTATATGCATATTACATATCTAATGACTTATATTTTTCTTTTAACACTTCATCCTTACATCTCTGTAGAAAAACGCAGTAAAATAAGGTCATACGCATGACAAAGGAATGACCAGTGTGCAGTCTAAAAATACACCAGGAGCATTGAGTTATCCTCCACTGGCGTTTTGCTGACACCAGATTTTGTCTAGCGCTGTTTTCAACAGAAATGTGCGGGCTGCAAGCTCCAACACAAAACCAAAAATAAATAGAGAGAACCATTCAACATCTTCTGCCACTAGTGTGCTAATTTTTTAAAAATGATTTCAGCTATTTATACACATACTTTATCTCCATATAACGCATTTCACAATTTTTTTACGCATTTCACTTGAAAGTTTCCGCTCAGTGTAAACTTTGTTGCCATTTACAACCTTAGGATTTGTCTTTTGAAAGAAATTGTCTATTTTTGCCCTATTTGGAAGGGTCATGAATAATAATGTTGAGCTCTGCTCTGATTACTCTGCTCTGTGGCTCATGCCAGTAGCTCGCATTAGTAAACAGACCTTGTATGTTTGAGCCTGTATCAGACGAAAATACTGATTTTAAGGAACAACTAATTGTTTGGAGATTGTTAATGGACGTTTCTCAGTGGTAAGTTTGTGTTTTTTCAGTATGGACCTGCAAAACGTAACTTTAAAGTCAATAGCAGAACTTCAGCCTCAATGCTAGCATACAGCATTCATTAGCATGTAGCGCTAACTCAGTAGTTACAACTTTGTTTTGTAGCATTTTAAAATATTTGTAATTATTTTAATGTGTAATTTAATGTTGGGGCGTACATCTCGACTGTGACGTCACAGTCGGTGTTGAGATTGGCTTGTTTCCAGCAGTCTTTTGTGTGAAGTTCACACAAAAATGAGGAAACAAACGCATTCGAAGTATTACCAAAGTACAGAGCTCTTATGATTCATCTATGTTTAGGTAAACACAGTTTTTTTTTTCTATGGTACCTTTAAAGCCTGGGATACACAGCAGGATTTTTGTCATCCAATACCTTATCACACTGTGCAACACGGAGCGTTTAAACTTGGGTAGGAGAAGCATGTAGACTGTACGATGATGACACCTATTGAATCGTAGGCTGTGACGGCTGTGACACACGTTAGCGCAATGTCATCGGCATGCGCTACTGGTAAACAGATCCTGGTATGCAGGTCGTAGCAGAAAACACACGGAGCATGTGATCATGCTGAATTTCTGACACTGTCAGAAAAAGCCCGGAAAGAACAGCAGACTTTGAACCTCTCACTGAATGACATAGGACCACCGATTAAAAACCACAATCATACAAATAGGCACGATTGTCTAGGACAGCCAAAAATATTAAAATGTATCTGTATTTTCCAAACTATGAATATTGATGCCTACCTATATTCAATGAGCAAGTTGCTTTTAGATTTTCAGCGAATAAGGGACTTAATATACAATATTAATTGACAGTGAATTATGAAACCCGTATTAAATTTTATTCCAGCCAACATCTTAAAAAAAAATCAAGTTACTGTACAAAATGAAAAATATGACAGTCTGCCTATTTATGTTAATTCCAAGATGTAATTCATCGCTATGCTGCTTTGTGTCAGGGGAAAAGTAGAGCTGGGAAATGTCCCTAAATAACCCGTACTGGTACGTTTGCCAAATAACAAACCCTCTTTTGTTACCGTCTGTGACAAGGCATGCATTACCTTCAATGTGTGCAAAGGGCAGTGCCCCGAAGCAAAGCATCGGCCAAACATCGTTTCGCATGGCATTAAGATACGTACAATCTTCCAAAGTCACACTGATATTGCTTTTCAATGACACCTCTATCCGGTACTCAAAAATGTGAAAACTGTCACTTCATATGAAAGAGGTAAAAGTATTCAGAATAAAGCAATGTCATACACTCGGATCGCTTTAAGGTCACGTAAGTGTGAGCAGGCGAAATGAGACGTACTGTTACTGACCGCCGAGGGCACTCATGTTTTATTCATACTGGTGCCAAGGTCCAAAGCCTCCCGTGATCATGGAAACATTTGATGTGCTCATTAGATTTCAAAAAGGTCACTTCATTTTCCCTTGCTCTAACTGCACATGTATAATTTCCCTTCTGAGGGGAGCTATAACCTTTTTAGAGGCAGTCATCGAGTGCCAGCCCTGCTGCGTGTGCAGTCTGGGGCTGAGGGAAAGGCTTGGCTCTGGGATCGGTTTGGTCGGAAAGCTTCAAGGTTTGAGTTGCCTGTGCCCATCACATAACTGGTTAAGGTATCAGCAGCAAGATTTGCTTTAAGAAAGAGTAGATTTGAAAGAACAGGAGTTACCGTAACTGCTGTGATGTTTGTAACAGCAGGGTTTTGGTAACTAAAATGATCACGCTGCCTGGTTATTGCATCCGGCAACGTGCACAAAATTTGGTACATTTCTAAAGTAAATACATGTTTGTACGTGATGGTCAATTTGTTAAAAAAAATGTAAATCAAGTGCAGCCAAAATATGCAGTTGTTGTAAATGTTCAGTGTTCACTTTTATTGTTTTGGCAGCGACAGCACACAAAAACAATCAAAATAAAAAAGTTCAAATCAATCAAGTGCCATCATTTGACGTCATAAGTTCAATTTTTTTTTCAGAAAAGCAAAATCAACACAGGAAAATACGGTAATTCATCAGTTTTACATCAATTGGACAACAAAAATAAAATAAAAAAATAAATAGTTTCTATTTAAGTTCACTAAATATATCTAGATTAATCTCATACAAAATAAAAGTTATTTTTTGCATAATATATAAGTTTGTGCTGTGTGTAAATATGATGTATATTTAAACACACACAGACATATATATATATATATATATATATATATATATATATATATATATATATATATATATATATATATATATATATATATATATATATATATATATATATATATATATATATATATATATATATATATATATATATATATATATATATATATATATATATATATATATATATATATACACACACACACATTTAAGAAATGTTTTATTTATATATGATTTTTTTTATTATATATGTAATATATAAAAATATAAATAAATATATATATATACACGTTTCTTAAATACATACATGAATCTGTGTGCATTTATATAAGCACAAACTCATATATTATACAAAAAATTACTTTTATTTTGTATGAGATTAATTATATATATATATATATATATATATATATATATATATATATATATATATATATATATATATACTACTCAAGTTCACCGTTTAATTTAATTAAGCTCACCATTGTGATAAGCTTTATCTTTTGTTTACTTCATATTTCTAACGCACATCAGCTATTCTAATACTCTGAGCTGAGACTTGTTCAGACTGTAATTTTATACAGTAAATAGCTGTAACACTTTACAGCAAGGTTCTACATGTTAACATCAGTTAATGCGATAGCTAACATGAAATAACAACAAATATACATTTACAGCATTTTTTTATCATAATGTTGTCCAGGATTGCCAATGCACTAACTAATGTTAATAAATGAAAGTAACCTTATTGTAAATTGTTACAAATAATGAGCAAACTAAAGTACATGACTAAACCACCAATACTACACTTGAAAAAGATGAGTTTCCATTAATGCTGGCCTAAACAACATCTGATTATTTTCATTCAGTAAGAAGCAGCCATATGTTGGATTTCAGTATTTTTATATAAATAATGGCTTTTGTCATGTTTCGTAATGTAAAAAGCTCATAGAAGAAAATTTGAGGCTTGAAAAATATTGTCCCTTACATGACTCGTGTGGGGAAAATAACCAATATAAACAAACATAATGTGTCATGTGTCCATAATGTGCTGTGATTTGGATAAAAATATTTTAAAAATTATTTGTTTAAAAAAAATCAATTTAACTTAATTCACACAAATTAATACTACATTTGTGCCTAAAATAAACTTCCAAAAAATTCTCTTTAAATCAGAGAACAGTTACTTACTAAAATATAATAAAATGTAATTTATTATTTTGAGGAATTTAAAAACACAGGAAGAAATAAATCTGTTTGACACAATAGAGTGATAAAAGCTGATCCAGCAAAAAATAAATACATAAAAAATACATTGAAAATAAAACATGCTGTGTTGCATGTTTCTCAAAAGGTGGCTGCGGGCAAATAGGTCTAATTACAAACAGCTAAGGCGTTACACCACTGGGAATCTAACCTACAGTCCACACCTATTGCAGGCATAGTCCATGTTGTGCGTATATGAAACTTCAAGATTCCCTACAAAAACATTTGGATCTACAATGATTTGAAAAAATAAATACTTGGCTCAACTGCTTTTGTCCTTTGCTACATCGCATTTGACTTTTGTCATTGGTCCCACATCCAATCGTAATGTTAGTTCTAGCTGCATTTGAACACATAAGGACACGCTGGCTCATTTAAAAAGCCACTTTAGGACAGGGAAGCTCAAGACCTCTGCCGAAATCAAGTGAAACAAACCACTTGTCGACAAGGTCTTCAAGCTTTTACACAGCTGCGACACAAACAAATTCACCAAACATCAAAGCAACCAATCCTGCGACTAAAAATAGCAAGTGTGCCCTAAATTTGGAAATATCTTTCCCAAGGGGTTTGAACTTTCCCCCTGGCTTTGCCACAAATTCTCACAAGTTTGTCAAACCGGTTGGACCAATATCCATTATCTTGTATTTACAAGTACAAAGTAGATGTTATCTCAGTATGTACAGGGAATGTATGAGAACTTTAACATTATTCTTTTGCTCGTTTTCTAGCCTGGTGTGAATGTTTAAGAATCTATCAAGTTTCAGTTGATTTTGTCGCTTGTTGAAGTCTGACCCAAATCCCTTGCAACAACAATTAGCAGCTTAAGACCGATCCAAGCAATTCTCCACAGAGAATCTTCAAATGGAGCAAGAATTGGCTCTCTTTCTCGGTTTTGGCTCTCCAAAGTCCTTGTCGTCATGAGCACAGGGGCTGAAGGAGCAGAGCGTCTGCGAGAGTCTACGCATTCCCAACCGGAAAACGCTGTTGGACAGACTGTAAATTACGCAGTTGCAGAAGCTGTTGCTAATAGCTAACCAGGTGGTCACAAAGGAGAGAGCGGGACTGTTTAACACGTGGAAGCTCTCCAAAATGAAGTAGAAAATGTACGGGAGCCACAGCATATAGAACACGCTGGTGATCCGAAAGAGTACCATGGCGTATCTCCGATCTGGCCCGTGACCTGTGGGGTGGCCACCCTCAGCAGTTTCCATCTCCTGGCTCGGGAAGCGCGCTCTTCGTTCGCTGATTTCCCGGTTGTGTTGCTGACAAATGCGAAAGATGTGAAAGTAGGTGAAGCAGACCACCAGGGTGGCAGGAGCATACAGAAGGCAGACCACGAAGCCGGTGAAGAGTGCAGACGTGGGCCAAGAGTGAGCGCACCATTCGAAGATATCCCCGTGGTATCCTGGCTTACCCCAGCCGAAGAAAGAAGGGAGAAACACCACGCACGAGTAGATCCATATGAGAACGATGCAACAACGTAGGCGGCAAGGAGTTACCAACTGGTTGTAGGATAGGGGCTTGGTAATAGCCAAATAGCGGTCCACGCTAATGCAAGCCAGGCATGCCATTGAAACGCTCTTGAGGACGGAGATAACGTAGCTGAACACCTGACAGGTAAGCGGCTCTTGGACACCAGCTGGAAAATGTAGCAGCGAAAGGGTGGGCACCAGGCAGCTTAGCCCTACCAACAGATCAGCATAGGCCATAGTCTGGATGAAGTAGCTTGTGGTGTAATGGTGTAGCAATGGTGCACAATGGAACACGAAGATCACGGTCAAATTCCCTGCAATGATAAGCACCGTCAGCAATACGATGACGGCCGTCTCCAAGACGCACGCCTCCAGGACCTTGTTCTGCCCCCAACCCAGGGGGCAGGAATGGTTTAGAGTCACGATGAAATGGCCGCTAAAGCTGCTGTTTGCAGCAGGGACCGGGTCGATCAGTCCTGACCGGTTCATTGTCCCAGACCCTGTCCAACGTTCAGCACTCCCAATCGCAGTGATCTTGCGGTGGGGTCTTCTCAGTAATCTCTGCCAGCAGAACTCAATCTTCTTTGCCGTTACCTTGGTCTTTCACATGGCTGGATCTCAATAAAATAAGCACTGGCAAAAATCAATACAGCCCGTAAGGACAGAAGAAAAGGCACCCGGCTCTCCTTTGAAATCACTCATGCTTAGGAGCAGTTCAGTAATTGTCAGGCTGAGATATATTCGCAATGCTGTCCACAGTTCCCACTGATAATAATTTAGTATTTGCAAGTCTAACAAATACTTCAATTGTTTTTATTAAGAAAATATGTGCCAGGCATGGCATACTGTACGATTGTGACGTACTGTAAGAAACTGAAGATCTTTATTAAAATTTAAATAAATACAAATTTACCAAAACTAAAAAAAGTCCAAAAAAATATTAATTATCTACTGCTGAATGCAACCAAATCCTAATATTAGCAGAATTGTTTTCCATTTGTTTAGCTTGTCATCGCACGCACACCAAGCTACTAAATCTAGCATTTATAATAGATACCAATTGTTTTTTTGTTTTCTAAATCAAATCACAGCCACAGGGTTGCGTATCGAAGCTGCCCGAGCCGGCGATCGTTGCGCAGAGTTCTGTTCATAGCTTGCAGGTGTGGAAGTAAAGTAAAAGCGTAACATCTGGGTGCCACAACGATGGCTTCGCTCCCAATCCATTGACCTTTCACGAACTTTCACCATTCATGTCGTAGTAAAAAACAATTCACATAATGAAAAAAAACAGTCTTTAGTGCTTTATAGCAGCTTGAATGTCGATGAATGAACAGCAAGATCTAGAAATCCCATTTCCAGTTTTCCTTATCCAGCATGGATGAAAGCTTTGCATATGCAGTCATGATGTCACTGTGAGCCAGTCTCTGCAACCGATATGTCGTACAAGCCAAGCTTCTTTCAAAGTCCGCCTTGCTAACGAAAAGACTCGACCTCAGCAAACTTCCTCGTAAGAAAGCATCTCCGAGACAAAAAGCGAAACTGTGGCGTGAAATACTTGGCGTGCAAAAATGTAAAAAAAAGTTGAAGATCCACGCACCGCTCTACCCTGTCAGCTTTCTCCGACGATCTGAGAACCAAAACAGGTTGAGGGTGGATTTCGAATTTCGAAATAAGAATAATAAACGCAAGTAATAATGTTTGACCAGTAACGAATCAAATCCAAACGAATATTGTAATTAAAAAGCTTCAAACCATGCGGTAAGTGGAGATGAGGCGAGCGGATGAGAGCAGCTTCTTACACAGCCCGTGTACAGAGCTGCTGTGAGCGGCTCACAGTTCCTCTCCTCCTCACCGCCTCTCTCTCCACTACTGTGCACACTCGCTCCCTCCTTCCTCTTCCCTCCCTCTCCTCCGTTCCCTCTCTCTCCTCCCTCCTCCTTTTGGCAGCACCTGATGTCTTCTTCCTCAACTCCTGTGCTCTCGTTCTCTCCCCTACCGTTTGTTTCTCCCGATTTCTCATTATCCTCCTCTTCCTGTACACCCTAAAGATGTTTCCCCATGCAAAAATAATCAAAGATGTTCATCTCATCGTCTCTAGTTGTTTAATTATCTCTTCTCATTTTCCTTATTGATTCTTGGTCCCTTGCACAGACCAATGACCAAGCCTTGCAATGCCTGCCCCTTGGTTACAGTTGCCAGGCATTTCCGTTAGCCGGGATCCTCCTTCTCATCAGTAGCTGACATGGTGAAAGAAGCAGGAATGAATTAAATGTCTCAAGGAGGGGGCTTTCCTGCGCTCTAGTATTTCACTCCCCTGGAAAGATATTATCGCACATGAACAATCGCAAACATAAAAAAGCACCAGTTTTACTGACAAGTTTTCTAGATATAACTGGATTTGCAGCTCCTTAAGGAAATACCAGCGCTTTAAAGGAAGCAAAAGAATAGTGTTTAGGTTTTCGGAAAGATTAGGCTTTGGTTCTGCAAACATTTACTTTAATTCGGTGCATTCAGGCTTAACATTTTATCAGGATTTGAATTCCCTGGAATTCAAACTCATTGGTGTTGCTAATGGTGTGCTTTACCAGTTTAAGTGCAGGAAAGCCATTCGTGAAGTGATTAATAATAGTAATAATCTTGTGATAATAATAGTGATAATCTTGCACTTGAAGGTGACTATTACAGCTAAATAGAGACTTAGGGCCAGATTTACTAACAGGCAAACAATCATTTTGGCGTTAAATAATGACTGTCATATTTACTAAAGATGTGCAGTGGATCATTAGCGCTGAAAAGATGTGGTCTAGTTTTTTTTTGCTACTGACCTTATTGCATATGCATTTCTAGGAGTTTCCCTTTCAGACGCAAAATTTATGGGAGGAGATTATTTAAATGATTCACGCAATGCGATTTACTAATAGGTGTGTTCGACTTCATGCGGCGCTGCGCAGACCGATCTGTCACTGCATGAGCGCGTCGACTTCACGTCTCCGTTTTCAGCTCCTCCCTGCTTGCACGCGGCTAATCTCGCCGATCGGTTACATCCAGCCACAGCCGATGTGGAACACACCTAATGTTTGCCCGTGTGATATACCTGGTATTTGCGCCATTATTTAAAGGGACAATAAGTAGGATTTTCCCCCGTCTAGTGGTGAAATTGTATTTTGCATTCAAACGAACAGTGCTCTCTAGCGCCTCGCTTTTCCAAATGTGTGTTGCAACTACGGTAGCCGTTATGTAATCACTGATCTCCTTGTCCGTTTCAGCTGGTTCACATGTTCTGAACGAAAAACACGTTGCGGTAGGCTAGTGCTTTTTGTCCCTCTTTGCTATTATAGTTTTTCAATATGACGAAATGACATGGAAGCCTTCTAGAACGTACCCGCTCATAAATAAAGTAAATAAAAAGAAGAAATTCTAAGCTTACACAGAAAAGTCAGATCATCAGCAGAGGTAATTTAACACCAATCAGGACATATTTATGAATATAGACATTGGGTCTCATTCACTAAGCATGCGTACGGACAGATTTGTTCGTAAAATGTGAGTACGGATGTTTTAAGTAACAAATTATTTAACAAAAACGTTTACGCTAAAATGTATTTTAAATGTATGCAAAAACGTAAGAACAACTTTGCAATAGACCACACGTTTGCAATAATCATGAACAAGGAAAAAAAAGATAAAATATATTTTCCCTGTTCATGATTATTGCGTATGTGTGGCCTAAGTTGTTCTTACATTTTTGCAAACATTTAGAAGAAATTTTTGTATAAAAGTTTTTGTTGATTCATGATTTGTTAGTTAAGACGTCCAAACGCATATGTCACGAACAAATTCGTGCGTACGCATGCTTAGTGAATGAGACTCATTGATTTTTACTAATAAAATACTACACATAGTCCCTTTAATGCCGAAAAAAGCAAGTCTTAAATCATTTTGCGCTTATAATGGCTGCAATTATTGCTAAAAGATGAAGCCTCACGGAGATCAGAGATCTAAGGAATTAATTAAATGTCTTGTTCTTTGTAGAGAATATTAAATTTGTTGGATGTTATCGCTTCTGGTTTGTGCCTTTTAATTCACAGAATTCCTAGAAAGTATATCGTCTCCTAAAAACCTTTTTATGTCATATCCATAGACATGTTTCTCTCATCCACAAAACTTGTAAATAGAATGATATTGAAATGATATTTTTCAGATGTCTGAACTCAATCATCAAAAGTTTAAGGAAAGCATAAAGAGATTTTTTAATATATTGGTAATAAATTAATTTACTGTGAATTTATATTTTAAGTTTTTACCGCAAATATCACATCCATAACGCTGGAATTGCTCAATTACAAATCAGCCGGCTTGCAAATTTTATAAAAATCATCACTGTCGCTTAAAGTCACATTCTATCGATCAAAGTCGAGGAGAGATTTTATAACAATAATCTTACATTTATTTAAAAAATTCACGCTAATATACACTTATATCATAGTGTAAAACTACCAAAAACACCTGATCCTAATTCTTATCTCGGTAACAAAATTAGAGATATGGACCAGACATGGACTCATGGACTTGATTTTTTTTACGAATTATTAAAGGGACACTCCACTTTACAAAAAAATATATACTCATTTTCCAGCTCCCCTAGAGTTAAACAACTGATTTTTACCATTCAGGTAAAAATCCTTTCAGCTGATCTCTGGGTCTGGCGTTAGCACTTTTAGCATAGCTAAGCATAATCCATTGAATCCGATTAGACTATTAGCATTGTGCTCAAAAATAACCAAAGAGTTTTCATATTTTTTCTATTTAAAACTTTGTAGTTACATTGTGTGCTAAGCCTGATGGGAAATTAAAAGTTGCTAGGCCGATATGGCTAGGAACTATACTCTCATTCTGGTGTAATAATCAAGGACTTTGCTGCCGTAACATGGCTGCAGCAGGCGCAATGATATTAGGCGCTGCCCGAAAATAGTCCCCTTGGTAACTTTCAATAGCAGGGGACTATTTTCAGGCACTGCGTTATATCATAAATTTGTAATATGAATAAGTAGTGCTCATACGGCTGTTTAAATAATACCATTTATTGAAATGAGTGGATGCTTGGACCCGGAAACAGTAATCCTTACGTCACGACTTAACAAGCAGAAAGGAAAATGCATTGTCTATAAGAAAAAGTTTTGATGTCGGTTGTACATTAAAAGAAGATCAATTGTTTTGGATCCAATAAAAGTGAATGGTGAACTTCTTTGTACAAAAATGAAAAAAGTACAAAGAGTTCCACAAACAAAATATCATATAAGTTTAGAACAACATGACAGTAAATTTTCAATCAAATTACTGATTGATTGTTCATATGACTATGTGTTAAAGTACACATTCACAAAAAAATGTTTTAATAAAAAACAGAAATATGATGTGACTAATAGCACCGGTAATTGTAAAGAATGCTGATCAGAATTCAAACAGAACACACAGAGCCAAATTAATTTGGTACAAGATGATACTGAACAACAAAGGCAGCTAGAGGACTGCATAAATGATTCATCACGAAGAAAGGAAAAGAATGGAGAAAACAATGAGCATAATCCCCTTTATCGGTCACTGCATGAGCTTTTCATCCACTGTACAGGAACAGTACTCTCACATGCACAATAGAAGTCAGAGTACAGGTCAATGTGAAAGCCTTCCCCTTTGCCCGCTGGTCTCTGTTCACATTATATTATCTGGGTCTGAACCGGGGTATGAATGAAAAGGTGCCAAAATGGAGAAATGGAGTTGTTCGTATCATTGTTCTTTATTTGAACCTGGATTTTTTATCAAAGAATCAATACACAAACCCACTTGCTGTCTGCTGCAAAAGTACTACAAAAATGTATGGTATGTGAAAAATTATGTGTGTTTTTAACCATAAACCACTCAAACACATTTATTTTACCAAATACACAAAATAACATTAGTTTTTATCAATGAAATAGGTGCTCTTTAATAGTGCTTTTCTTGTGCGAGGGGTGTCATGATTCTCCAAATCCTCGATTCAATTACATTGGCCATGATTCAATTCGATTCTCGATTTTTACTGTTTTTTTTAAAAAGCAGAAAAAAATGCTATGCCAACTTAGGTGCGCACCCGTGAACAGCACCCGAGTCCACCTAAGGGTGATCTGGGGCAAGGGTTTTTCAGACTTTTTGATTGCAGGGACCCCCAAATACAGTATAATGAACCTTTAGCGAGGGACCACTTTCCTAAAATATATATTTATATTTTTTTCCCAAAAGAGAGTCAATCCAATAGACCCGCCCCCATGTTAAAATGAACAACTTTACAGTAAAAAAAATATATGTACAAAAAGTGATTTTGGTAATTTTGCCCTTCATGACAACTGTGAGGGGGGCAACTTTTTTTTGTAATTCATCCATTTAAATTATATTAAGCCTTAAAGTTTTGCATAATTAAGGGCGTGGTCACTTGAGTGACAGGTGAACTGCCTCTGCTGTTACTGTCGTCGAGTTAAGTGGGCGTAGTTTCAGGACCCAGCCACCTCGGCTCCACCCACGTCCCATCTCTTATTCGCGAGTGACACGCAGTGATGCACTGCCAAGATGGCGATTGCTTTCAAAATGCTTTACACAAACCTACGGTAGACATCATTTTTACAGTCTATGATATTAAGAGTGTCGCAATTTCGATTTTAAATCGAAATCGATCGAAATTAAGTCACAACCTCGAACCTCGAATAAAAAAATGGAATCGTCGATGCTGCCACGCCCGGTCTGCTTGCCAAGCGGGGAAATAAAAACACGTGTTCAGTGCTGCGAGTCAACCTCCTCTAACTTAGCTAGCTACAGCCAGTCAAAAGATAATTTTTGAAATATTTTTGAAAAATATAAAATTACAGAAATTAATTGAATCGTGAATGCCGTTTCATGTTGTCTACAGTGGACCAATTTAAAAATATTTTTGATAAAGATATATAAATAGTACCGTAAAGCATCATTTCATAAAAAAAAGACTCCACGTGAGGGAATGCCACTACATTTAAAATTGCACTAGCAATTTTTTAAACACCGCCTGGGGTTTTGCACACAAAAATGTTGTATTTTGTCCTGGGGCATGTGTGTAACTGTAATCCAAACCTCCACACGCATAACCAGAGGAGTCGACTGTATGCAATGTGTTTCGGGGTAATCTAAACAGTCACTTCTGTGTCAGCAACGAGTTGACCCAGGCTACAGCGCACACGCTATCCTGAGGTCGACCCCATCTGCTATTGTGCAGATGGGAGCCAAAATCTATTCCCCACCGACCGTACCATTAGAGAGCCATAAAGCGAGGTGTGTGTAAAAGCACATTTTCGTTCAACGGTTGAATGGCATGTTGTTTCAGGAACTAAATGCTGTTGTTTGTGGGTTGCTGGTCCTCGGGGAGGCAGAATGGGCTTCGTGATGAGGTAGCTAATAGGACTGGTACAGTTATAGTAAATGGCAGCCCAGTCACTAGATGTTGACTGCATTAAAAAGGGGTGTTTACTGTGAGGGAGGGGCGTCGAGGACCCCATCCGTGCAGCTGGCCGGAGACACTGGAGAGGCATTATGGGCTCTTGTGAATCTTTAACACTGGGAAGATGGCAGCTCACCATCCCTTACTGGGCTACAGCTGCAGAAAAGGAAATAAATGATTTGCTTCATGACAAAAAAGATTGCCACAAAAATGGCACTGGGTGTTCTGGGTGGTTGCTGGGGAAACCTAATGTGCTATTTGGTGGTAACTAGGTGGTCCACCCTAAATTATATTCTTTTAAGATCTTTAGATATGGCTCCTCAGGTTCCTCATCCAAAGGAGTCAATAGGATTTGATTGAAACTTTTTAGCTTCGACCCCCAAATTTAGCTTTACAGAACATAAATGTATCCCATTTAAGCATATTTTAAACAGATGTCTTTAAGAGGAACTAGTGTAAAGGTGTAAAGGGAACTAGCTAAGGATTGTCAGATTTATAAGCGACATTTATCAATGGACATTTACAGACGGCAGGAATTGACAGATGAGAGCTCTGATTTACCGCAATGAGAAGTGCCACAAAACCACCCGCACACGGTCAGAACAGGCAGCCTGTCGACTAAAACAGAACATGGCAGAACATGACAAATGCCGAGCCGCTAACGAAACGATCAGCCATCAAAGATTTCATTACATGCTCCATAAAGACTGTAATCTACTTATGGCGGCTTGTGAAGACCACACAATCGGTCCCACAAGTCATTAGAAATAGAAGGGGGTAGAAAACGGCCTAGCAAAAAAAAAAAAAAACGAAAATTAATATTAATAAGAAATTCTGAACGTAGCCAAGCGACTCTTCTAAAAGGCAGATGCTGGATGGCAAGAGACATTCTGGATGTTTCACGGTCCGTAACAATCTTATAATCAAACAATTTACTTTAGCCCGAGGATCCATGTGCCACAGCTGATAGCACAAGTTGCCAGCGCGCCTTTCCAACGTGTAACTAATTAAAGACTTGTCGCATAATGTGATTTATAAAAAAACACTGTGTAAAGATCACACTGCTGTTGTTTGCTTGTCTCAGCTTCCTCTTAAATTTCATGTCATACGAGGCAAATTAATTGTCATGAAAACAGATTCAAGATTTTACACTATTACGCCAATTAATCTCCGCAACCCATTTGTCTATAGTCTACTGCAATCCAAACTCGCTCATAAAGGGCGATTTATAGTCGTGGGTAGGTTCGGCGTAGGCTATCCGTAGCCTGTGCGTAGCTCTGCGTAGCCTGACGCGCACCTCGCAAAAATGTAACAGCGCGTCATAGGTATTTCCGTTTGTGACGGTGAAAACAAAGATGAGCCAAGTTGAGGAGGGATTTAACTCAAACTGAATCAAAAGTCGCTGTTTATTTACTTCCATCATTGCTGGTCTTCTCAAATCATACACAACAAGTTGCTGTTTCTTCTTCGTTTGTGGGTTAACTTGCCACGCTTCTTCTTCTCTGACGGTCGCGCTGCTACTGTGTTTAAACGCGTGGATACTGCCCACCAGCGGTCGCACGTGTGTTTGCACGTCGACGCGGACGACGACGCAAAAGTATAAATGAAAACCGGCGCGGAACCTAAGCCGTCGCTGCTACGCCGTAGGACCTACGCACGACTATAACGAGCCCTTTACTCTACAATTTAACAAATATAATTTAATAAAATAATAAAAAAAGAAACACACTGACTTATTCCTATTTATATGTTGTGATTGGTATAGTCACAGCGTGTACAAATAACAAAGTCATGTAAGTCGGCGTTATTTTGTCACGTATTGGGAGCATGCTAGCTGGAGCCATTTACTTCCAGTCTTTGTGCTAAGCTAGGCTAGCAGGGGGTGCATCAGTCAGAGAGAGGAAGAGCCGATAAATATAATAACCAAATATTTTTCTTTGAACATGAAGCAGTGTAAACAGGTTCCAGTAACACAGAATTAAGTATTGGCTGCAAACAACAAAAAATTTGATATCTACGTATGTGGACACACCAAGTCTACAGTAAGTAGGTTAAATGCTGTGTTGAAGTTTAGACATTACCTTGTGAGTTTCAGCCTTTAATGTTTTTTAAGCCCCGACTTCAGAGAATGAAAGCTTAATGAACCTAATTGATGTAAAAATTAAGCTGGTGTGAGCCCACACCGAGTACTACGCAAGGACAAACAAATCACAGACTCAACACGATTCCTGCATGATCCTGGTTTGAGCCACATATAATTGGATATTTACA
The DNA here is from genome assembly GCF_030506205.2 of Paramisgurnus dabryanus. NCBI lineage: Eukaryota > Metazoa > Chordata > Actinopteri > Cypriniformes > Cobitidae > Paramisgurnus > Paramisgurnus dabryanus. The sequence goes on along the minus strand of NC_133360.1, from coordinate 11,995,055 downwards.
TTAATGATCAAGAACTCCAGAGATAAAGCACACTCAGGACACGCACACATGACGAATTCATGAATTTTAATGACAAACAATTGTTTAAGATTTTATTTATACTGAGTGCTCCCATAATAAGTAATTATACCTGCTCATTGTATTTCTTTTGGTGGACCGGAGTGTGCATATTTTATCATAACATTTTACCATTCACTGTAGCCAGAAATGGGCTAATTTATCAAACCAAAGACTGTTATAACTACCCCAAGCACAAAAGCTAAATCCTCAATCAGAATTATAATTGTAAAGGGCAGGGACCAAACCATTAATAATGTAGACGTTGCTGCCTGCGGTCTTATTAATTGTGGCGCTATTAATAAAAACGCAACGTCAATAAAGTTATGCGAGCTGATGGAGAACGCTCTAAATTAAATTAATTAATATGCTTTAAACCTTAAAGGCTGCGTTTACTTTAGTTACAACAATTGACGGTACCCACGGACTTCCATAGTATTTGTTTTTCCAAGAAGATGCTGGATTACTGTGCAAGGTTGCGTGAAAAGGAGTTGAAAATTACAGCTGGGGGGTCTTTTACCACTGACCTGAGAGTAAATTGACTGTGGTAGTTCAAATCGAGCGTGTGGAGGTGACCTTGGATGATCATAATGCCCTTAAAATGCTACAAATTAATATATAATGTATTAATATAAATCTATGTATCTTTTTTCAATACATTTTAGCAGACGTCCCTGGTAAAGCAGTATTATAAACAAAACTGCTTGAGGAAATGGATGAAAGACCTGCCTTGCCTATTGAGTCGAGCGGTTTAATATCATAAAAAATGCTGGCACTGGCTGGCAACTTAAAAAAAACACGCTGGCGGGGAAAGAGTTAAAAACACCACAACAATAAAACTTGATTTTCGCCACAGGGGGACTTTAAACATTTTAGCTCTGAAAACGATCATTAACAAACATCAATGATTAACAACTGAAACACGACACATTAAAAATCTGACATATTTAAAAAGACCCGAGTCAACAATATGTTTCAGTCTGGGAACATTCCATTGACTAATCACTTGAGAACCAGACAGACTCCAAAAACAACATGAAAGAAATAGCTTTTCAAACATATATAAAAAATGACAAATAGCGTGCACAAATAGCACATCGCAGTCAGAATCCCTCGAATTTGCTGTGGCATTGCTTTTGATCAAGTGATTACGACTCGCTCAAAAGGGTCAAACAAAGATGTAGGAAAAGCTTCGACACGTACAGAAAATATCTGTTTGGTAAATAAGAAGTCGGCTGAACTACAAGGCTCATCTCGCTGACAAGACGAAAATTACTGAAGATCATCAATTTCGCCTTTAAAAGTACACACAAGTGTCCTTTCTACACTGAAAGCAATTTTAAAGACCAAAACTAGATTCAACAGCTCTATCGACGCTCTCTGTATACTTTGTCATTTGCAACATGTAACAAAATGCAATACAACTAGTTAAAATGTCGTCTTTAAAACACAATGCGACATTATATACCTATACAGTCATGCATAAATATAAAAAAATGTATATAAATAAACTAGTTGACAAGCCTGTTGTTGGACAACTAATCTTATCTAATTATGACTCATCCCTAATAAAACCTGCAAGTATGAATGGCAAACACATTGAGTTAGCCAGCATCACTTACTTTAGTGATGAGGATCCGATATTGGTCTAGTAGAGACTGATCGTGGTGGCATCCAGACAGGAGCTGCCAGACTTCAGCTCGTAAGGCCTCCGGGATCCCAGGCTTCACCAGAGCAGACAGACCCTTGGGCCGCGCCGACAGGTTTCCTTGCCTGACAGGTGGAAGACAGACTGTGTCATTGCAACGCAACAAAGCTCTATGGTGTAGCTGTAATGTTCGATGCAGATTGTATATAGTATATAGTACACGCATCAACTTCGAGGCAGTTTCTTTTCACAAACTGCAAACTTGTGAGTGCTTGTTTAGATATGTCAATCTCAACGTAAAATGAACACCAAGAAAAGGCCTTGATCTGATGTTTTATGTTTAAGATTGCAGCCATTATTTAGAAGGGACACTCCACTTTTTTTGAAAATATGCTCATTTTCCAGCTCACCTAAAGTTAAACTTTTGATTTTTACCGTTTTGGAATACATTCAACTGATCTCCGGGTCTGGCGGTACCACTTTTAGCATAGCTTAGCATAATCCATTGAATCTGATTAGACCATTAGCATCACGCAAAAAAATAACCAAAGAGTTTCTATATTTTTCCTATTTAAAACTTGATTATTCTGTAGTGAGCAGCCACATCACCCTGTAGCCCACTGAAGCTAAGCAGGGCTGAGCCTGGTCAGTACTTGGATGGGAGACCACCAGGGAAAGCCAGGTTGAGGTGTAAGTGAGACCAGCTGGGGGTGCTCACCCTGTGGTCTGTGTGGGTCCTAACACCCCAGTATAGTGACAGGGACAATATACTGTCAAAAAGCACCGTCCTTCGGATGTGACATTAAACCAAGGTCCTGACTCTCTGTGGTCGTTAAAAATCCCAGGATGTCCTTCGAAAAAGAGTAGGGGTGTGCCCCGGCATCCTGGCCTTAAATCATCCCCTCATACTAATTGGCTATATCACCCTGTCTCCTCTCCACCAATAAGCTGGTGTGTGGTGTGCGTTCTGGCGCAATATGGCTGCGTCACATCATTCAGGTGGATGCTGCACATTGGTGGTGGTTGAGGAGAATCCCCCTTTCATTTGTAAAGGTCTTTGAGTGTTGCAGAAAAGCGCTATATAAATGTAAAGAATTATTATTATTATTATCATTGTGTACTAAGACCAACAGAAAATAAAAAAATTCGATTGACTAGGCAGATATGGCTAGGAACTATACGCTCATTCTGGCGTAATAATGAAGGACTTTGCTGCTGTAACATGGCTGCAGCAGGCGTAGTGATATTTGGCAGCAGCCGAAAATAATCCTGCATAATATCATTGTGAAAAATATTGAAAGTCCTTGGTTAATTTTTTGCGCAATCAGATTCAAAGATTATGCTAAGCTATGCTAAAAGTGTCACTGCCAGACAAAGATCGGCTGAATGGATTCCAAAACGGTATAAATCTAATGTTTAACTCTAGAGGAACTGGAAAATGTATATATTTTCCAAAAAAGTGGAGTCTCCCTTTAAAGGTGACATAGAATGATTGAACGAGGTATTTATCCTTGTTCTGTGATGTGACATGTAGACAAAAAATTGTTTGTTTGGGTCTGTAATGCCTTAGAAGCTTCCTAAAAACCTCTCTCAGCTCTATTAGGGTGGGGGATTTTAAACAAGTGGTTTTGCACCTATTTGGCTCCCCCTACTGGCTTAACTTGCAATCTCATTACTGATTGGCTGACTTTGCTGCCGCTCAAAAAATGTAGCCAATTATTTTAAAGTGGAGGGGCAGTTAGATGCATGTGATGTCATAAGCATCAGTTTTTCAGATTGGGCCGTTTTCTGGCTGACATTTCTAAAAGAGGAATTTCTATGAGACTGAGATGTTTAGCATGTCTAGCACTTTTTGTATGTTTGTGAATGCAGGTAGACTACCATTATTCAACAAAGACAAGGTAAAAATGGTTTTTCATTCTCTGTCCCCTTAAAAGTAATTTTTTGGGCAAATTTGCCTTTATTTGATAGACAGTGTAAGGTGAGGACAGTAAAGTACAGGGTGGAGAGAGATGTACAAGATCGCCAAAGGACCTCGAGTTGGAAAATCGAACCATAGTCTGCACCATATGTTTGTCTATCGTTCAGTTGAGGTGCAAACAAAATTCGAAATGGTCTAAAAATCTGGCTAACCAGCAAATTTACGAGAGAGCGAAAAAGCATTTGGGATAGCAATGGGAAGAAAAACCTCACACTGCTTCCCACGTCTTCCTAAGCACAATCTAATCAAATTTTTGCCTTTTTTATTTCTCCTTCCCCCCAAAATCGCACACCCATAAGGCCTTAATAGAATTTAAACTCAAGACTTTTGAATTTTAAATAAGTCTGAATAGTAGATGATGTAACGTAGGAAAAACAAATATTATGAATACTATCAACTGTGTGCTCACTGCTTACCATCATCATTAATCAAAATATCTTCTTTTGTGTTCATCAGAAAAATGAAATTCATTCAGGTAGTTAGAACAACATGAGGGTTAGTAAATTATGACAATTTTACCATACTTTTAAACTAAAGGTCTCACCATCTGTTGAGGATCCCTCCCCAGGATTCCAGAATTTTCTCGGGACAGTCCTTCGACACATCTCCGGTCCCGCTAGAGATCTCGCTGTCGCTATCTGTGCAGCAGGAGACACAATCAATACTGCAGTTTTCAATTTGTCTTGGACGAACATGTTTACTGCACCAAAAATACAATAAAAAATCAGTTTAAGCCAAATATCGGTTGTCAAACTGACAAATTGGTGTTTAGCCAATTTCCAACATAATGGAAATGGTAGAAACCATACAAGTAAGCAGCCAGAAATCCACCACCATGTCCTTTAGCAAGATGACGACTTACCCGACTTGCCGAAAATTGCTCCCAATATATATATATATATAAAAAAAAATCAGACTTGCATAAAATGGACCCAGGGAATACTTGGCTGGAAGACAACGTGATGAAATCATCGGCTAAATTATGAAGTAGTCGTGAGATGTTCGCTACAAGCCTTGATCCACAGAGATCCGTGAGATGAAAAGCCCTGGTCGCCGTCAACTAAGGGTACGACGTGGGCAAACGAGGATGGCACTTTATATTACTTCGATACGGTGTGTTACAATTCCACACAACAGCTTTGAAATGCAGGGCTCCGATAAAATTACCCAAATGTCCTTGCGGCACCCATAAGACTGAGACGAATGGTGTACGTACGCACCTGCATTAGTCAGGGCTGTATGCCACTGCAAAGTGCTGAGATTACGGTCACACCTTGAGGGGGTATAGGAAATGTCTTGGACTCAATGTACACAAAGAAGAGCCGACTACCTGAGTCGTAGCCCTCTGATATATTATATATTGTATTATAATATTTACTAGAAATTTTGTGCTGTAAAATCATATAATTCACACAATCTGAACAGAAGCAAGTTATCATATAATAACCCCTTGAATAAGAAACAAAACACTTCAGCTTTACACAGCACTGCTTACTAAGGCTTTTACAATGTACGTGACCTCCAGAGAGCATCTGAAATGGGGTCGTTTTTACAATCCTGGATGTGTGGTCTGGAACACAGTGGTTTCTCTTTTGAAACGTTTTAAAGAGGCTTCTTTATACATTTACTGCACAAGTAAATTGGCAACGTTGTAAGGAAGAGAATGAGATAGATAGAAAGAAAGAAAGAAAGAAAGAAAGAAAGAAAGAAAGAGAGGAATACAGAGAGGGAGAAAGACACCCAGGTGTTGAAAGGTGACATAGCAGTTTGGTAATAGATCTCAGAAATCGGGCAATGGCCATCACATGACTTGAATACGGGCATGTTATTAAAACAAGTTTCACAAATCAAAAATGAGATTCTTGTTTTATGCAAAGGTTAATGCAAAAAAGAATTTAATTGGTGAACATTCAATCACTGACCATGTTGAGCCATGTTGGTGCTTTCTAATGGTGCAAACACACTAGATGCTTATGAACCGCTAATCAAATGAACATTTAAGTCAATGCAAAGACGTGGTAGACTTTGCGAAGCTAATTGAGCGTTTAGAGTGTCTGGCATTCAGGCATCTGGCGCGCATACCACGTAATTCGGGCATATGGCGTGCATAACGCGTGATTCGGGCATATGGCATGGGAAACGCGTGATTCGGCATATGGCACGGGAAACGCGTGATTCGGCATATGGCACGGGAAACGCGTGAATCGGCATATGGCACGCGTAGCGCGTAATTCGGGCATATGGCATGGGAAACGCGTGATTCGGCATATGGCACAGGAAACGCGTGATTCGGCATATGGCACGGGAAACGCGTGATTCGGCATATGGCACGCGTAACGCGTAATACGGGCATTTGGCGCGAGTAATGCTTGATTCGGCATCTGGCGCGCGTAACACCTTATTCATTCGTTTGACGCATTCGGGTCTGAATTTCATCCTCGAATGACGCAAATTTCACGCACAAATGACACACATTTTACGCACAAATGACGCAAATTTCATGCACGAATAACGCACATTTCATGCGCGAATAACACAAAATTGGTGGTATTACTGGTGGTCCGCCAATTATTGTTTAAATGGAAAAATGTGAGCGTATTCTGGTTTAAATGTCATGGCGAATGACGCAAATTTCACAAGTAAATGACACAAATTTCATGCATGAATTAAGCAAATTTTAAACACGAATTAAGCTAATTTTGTGGTATTCCTGATGGTCCACCAATTATTGTTTAAATGCAAAAAAAAAATTGAAATGAAATTAGACAAATTTTTTGTGCAAATTACGCAAATTTAATGCTTGAATGATGCAAAATTGCTGTTTTAATGGTTTTAATGGTGGTCCGCCTATTATTGTTTAAATGAAAAAAGTGAGCGTATTCCGGTCTGAATTAAATGCATGAATAATGCAAATTTCACGCACGAATGACACAAATTTTATGCACAAATGACGCACATTTCACGCATGAATGACGCAAATTTCATGCGAGAATGAAGCAAAATTGCTGGTATTACTGGTGGTCTGCCTATTATTGTTTAAATGAAAAAAGAGAGCATATTCGGGTCTGAATTAAATGCATGAATGATGCAAATTTCACGAATGACACAAATTTTATACACAAATGACGCAAATTTCACGCACGAATGACACAAATTTTATGCACAAATGACGCAAATTTCACGCACGAATGACGCAAATTTCATGCACAAATTTTACGTGCAAATGACACAAATTTCATGCACAAATGACGCACATTTTATGCGCGAATAACGCAAAATTGGTGGGATTACTGGTGGTCCGACAATTATTGTTTAAATGTAAAAAATTTGAGTGTATTCTGGTCTAAATTTCATGAACGAATGACACAAATTTCACGCACCAATGACACAAGTTTTACGCGCGAATGACGCAAATTTTATGCATGAATGACGCAAATTTCAAGAATGACACAAATTCCATGTGCAAATTACGCAAAATTGGTGGTATTACTTGTGGTCCACCAATTATTGTTTAAATGCTTAAAATTGGAGCGTATTCAGGTCTGAATTTCATGTGCGAATGACGCAAATATCACGCGCAAATGACACAAGTTTTACGCGCGAATGACGCAAATTTTATGCATGAATGACGCAAATTTCACGAATGACACAAATTCCATGTGCAAATGACGCAAAATTGGTGTTATTACTTGTGGTCCACCAATTATTGTTTAAATGCTAAAAATTGGAGCGTATCCGGGTCTGAAATTCACGTGCGAATGACGCAAATTTCACGCGCAAATGACAGATTTTCACGCGCAAATTAAGCACAAGGTTCACAATAAAAATTGAATAGCATGATGTTCCCATAATAAGTGTGTTGAGTTTAATTAAATTGTTATGAAGTATGCAAAAAAATTTTATTTTAATAACTTTGTAACGTAACCATCATAATAAAGTATATTAAATTAAGGGGTTATTCGCCTGATAAAGGTTGAAGACTTCTGGTGTAGTCCATAAAACCCTTTCTTTTTTAATAATGTATATTTCTTTCCACTACTTCACTCCTGTATATCCTCTAAATCAAAGATAGGACCTGACCACATAAAAAGTTTAGTGCCAACTTCTTAGCCTATGGAAATCTTTCCAATATTATCTTTACCTAAACGTCAAAACACCAAGCTCAAGGTGGTCAGACGACACACAGAGCACCAGAGCCACTTAACCAAATTAGCCGCAAGAGTTTCACATCTCTGGGCGGTGGCACCCACTGTTAAAATAAAAATGATTATTTTAATATCTTTGTAACATAACCATCATAATAAAGTATGTGTTAAAAACAATATTAAATATAGACTTAATTTGATACATGTTTTGGGGGGTCCTTGCTCCTCCTCTCTATACATTAAGGGGTTATTCGCCTGATAAAGGTTGGTGTAGTCCATAAAACCTCTCATTTTTAATCATGTATATTTCTTTCCACTACTTTACTCCAGTATATCCTCTACATCAAGGATGTGACCTGACAACATAAAAGGTTTAGTGGCAACTGCTTAGCCTATGGAAATCTTTTCCCCTAAATGTGATATATTCATGCTACATCGCACTGTACTGTTTTGCCAACATATCAAGTATCTTAGATCTGCATTTACGCTTTTTAAAAATAGACTGACTGCTGTGAACGACCTGCAAACCTGGCAACCCCAACATTATCTTTATTATGTAAATAATCTTGCGTTCTGCTGAGCTTCAGCATCCAGTTCAAACACAAGATTATATCTACTTAAGGTGTGAAATTATGCAACGCTGCTTTAAGAAAAAAAAGCATTGGAAAATATTCAGCGTTATGATTTAATGTATTTAAACAAATCAAGATTGTCGAAAGGTTCGAATGTTACATTGCAATAATATTTTTGGCGAATAAAAAACTTTTTAAAGGGATAGTTCACCCAAAAATGAAAATTCTGTCATCATTTACTCACTATCACATTGTTACAAACCTGTATAAATTTCTTTGTTCTGATAAACACAAACCAATTATGAGCACTATTCACTTCCATAATAGGAAAAAATAATACTATCGAAGTCAATGGGGCCTCTGATTGGTTTGGTTACAAACATTCCTCAAAATATCTTCCTTTGTGTTCATCAGAACATAAAAAGCTTATATATAACAACATAAAAGTGAGTAAATAATAATACAATTTTCATTTTTGGGTGAACTATCCCTTTAATAATGTATTGTACATGTTTTGTGAAAAAAAAACTACTTTAATACAGTACAGTTATTAACAGGAATGCATCAAATGTTGGAAAATGATGGCACTGTACATGGGTTATACAAATTATTTCTGTAGCTCAAACATGTCATGGGTTTTATCACAAAGGAACACACGCACTAATTAAATGTATACCCCTTGTATGCACTAAAAGTCACTTTAAATAAAAGCACCTGCCAAATGCTCAAATGCTAATTTAAATAATGGTTTGGAAACACAGCCCTATATGACATTCAGCATTACTGTCATGCTCCTCAAATCTGTGATATCGCTGGTGTGCAAAAATCAATCGCGAAGTAAAGTAAAGACAACCAAAGAAAGAAAAAACACCAAGTTCAAAGTGGTCAGATGACACACGGAGCACAAGAGCCACTTAACCAAATTGGCCACCAGAGTTTCACATCCCCAGCCGGTGGCTCCCCCTGTCAAAAAAACACTGGCCGCAAAAATATCATTTCAGCCAGAGCTACGAGCACAAAGTGAATTTAAGCATGCATCGCCAAACTGCATGCGGGTACTGAACGCTGAACATTACAGTTCAGTGGGAAAAATCAACTGTATGGATGATCTCATTCACATGACGTGTTAGCACAAAAATAAAGGGAATAAAAACAAAAACAATTGATTGTGCCAGGACAATCTGTTCTGTTTTCCTTTCTCATGTACATACCCATTAATCATTATGGATACCAAGTATGGGTATGCCCACAAATGTTATATAAAATGTTACAGAATTGTAGAATACAGACCCGTCATAAAGGCATAAGGACCAATAACACTGCAAAGCACTTTGATGAAGCTGACGGTTGCATACCTTCCTCTGGTTCCTCTTCCTCAGTGGGAGACTGCAGGCGGCCACGTGATCCAGCCGCACACTCCGTGTGTTTCTGCAGGCTCACCACTTCAAATATGGCATCTCCCTGGCTGCCCTTTCCTGTGGCCTACACACACACAGAACAAACACAATCTGTTAACAAAGCAGTATGAGAACATCGTATGAGTTACAAATAAGAGCAAACGGGTCAGGTTTGGCAATTTTAAGAATTTAAAGCACTACTTTTGAGAACACAATAAGTGCTGCACTGACATAAAGATTTACATTTAGGCATCAAGCAGACGCTTTTATCCAAAGCGACTTACGAATATAAGAAAACAATCAAGCGATTTGTCATAGGGAGGCAATAATACAAGAAGTGCTTATACCAAAGATATTTCCGAATTTTCATCTTTAGGTGAACAATTCCTTTATTTACTCATTCTCATTCGTAAATCACAAAAGAAAAATAGTGGCTATGAATGGGACTCAGCCGTTGAGGTTAAAGGGATAGTTCACCCAAAAATGAAAATTACCCCATGATTTAGTCACCCTCAAGCCATTCTCGATGTATATGATTGTCTTTTATCAGATAAACACATTCAGAGTTATATGATAAAATGTTCCAAGCTTTGTAATGATAGTGAATGGTGCTTTTGATTTGAAGCCCAAAAAAGTCCATCCATCCTTCACAGAAGTAATTCACATGGCTTGGAGGATTAATAAAGACCTTTTGAGGGCAATCGATGCGATTGTGGAAGGAATAAAATAAATATTTAAAACTTTAAGGGATAGTTCACCCAAAAATGAAAATTCTGTCATCATTTACTCACTCTCATGTTGTTACAAACCTGTATATATTTCTTTGTTCTGATGAATATGCAGAAAGATATTTTCGATGTATATGATTATCTTTTTCAGATAAACACAATCAGAGTTATACGATAAAATGTTCTGGCTGTTCCAAGCTTTATAATGATAGTGAATGGTGCTTTTGATTTGAAGCCCAAAAAAGTCCATCCATCCTTCAGAGAAGTAATTCGCACGGCTTTAGAGGGTTAATAAAGACCTTTTGAGGGCAATCGATGTGATTTTGGAAGAAAAATAACAATATTTAAAACTTAAAGGGATAGTTCACCCAAAAATGAAAATTTTGTCATAATTTACTCACTCTCATGTTGTTACAAACTTGTATATATTTCTTTGTTCTGATGAATATGAAGAAAGATATTTTCGATGTATATGACTATCTTTTTTTAGATAAACACAATCAGAGTTATATGATAAAATGTTCTGGCTGTTCCAAGCTTTATAATGATAGTGAATGGTGCTTTTGATTTGAAGCCCAAGAAAAGTCCATCAATCCTTCACAGAAGTATTTCACATGGCTTTAGAGGGTTAATAAAGACATTTTGAGGGCAATCAATGTGATTTCGGAAGACCAAAATAAATATTTAAAACTTAAAGGGATAGTTCACCCAAAAATGAAAATTCTGTCATCATTTACTCACTCTCATGTTGTTACAAACTTGTATATATTTCTTTGTTCTGATGAATATGAAGAAAGATATTTTCGATGTATATGATTATCTTTTTTCAGATAAACACAATCAGAGTTATACGATAAAATGTTCTGGCTGTTCCAAGCTTTAAAATGATAGTGAATGGTGCTTTTGATTTGAAACCCAAAAAAAGTCCATCCATCCTTCAGAGAAGTAATTCACACGGCTTTAGAGGGTTAATAAAGACCTTTTGAGGGCAATCAATGTGATTTTGGAAGAAAAATAACAATATTTAAAACTTAAAGGGATAGTTCACCCAAAAATGACAATTTTGTCATCATTTACTTACTCTCATGTTGGTACAAACCTGTATATATTTCTTTGTTCTGATGAACATGAAGGAAGATATTTTGATAAATGTTTGTAACAAAAGCATTTGTGAGCCCCATTCACTTCTATATTAGGAAAAAAATAATACAATGTAAGTGAATGGGGCTCTCGAACCATTTGATTACAAACATTCTTTAAAATATCATTCTTTGTGTTTATCAGAACAAAGAAATGTATTTCTATTTTTTACATAATGCAAATGAATGGGGCTCAGCCGTTGAGGTTAAAAGGATAGTTCACCCAAAAATGAAAATTACCCCATGATTTAGTCACCTACAAGCCATTCTTGATGTATATGATTATCTTTTTTCAGATAAACACAATCAGAGTTATATGATAAAATGTTCTGGCTGTTCCAAGCTTTATAATGGTAGTGAATGGTGCTTTTGATTTGAAGCCCAAAAAAAATCCATCCATCCTTCACAGAAGTAATTCGCACGGCTTTAGAGGGTTAATAAAGACCTTTTGAGGGCAATCGATGTGATTTTGGAAGAAAAATAACAATATTTAAAACTTAAAGGGATAGTTCACCCAAAAATGAAAATTTTGTCATAATTTACTCACTCTCATGTTGTTACAAACTTGTATATATTTCTTTGTTCTGATGAATATGAAGAAAGATATTTTCGATGTATATGACTATCTTTTTTTAGATAAACACAATCAGAGTTATATGATAAAATGTTCTGGCTGTTCCAAGCTTTATAATGATAGTGAATGGTGCTTTTGATTTGAAGCCCAAGAAAAGTCCATCAATCCTTCACAGAAGTATTTCACATGGCTTTAGAGGGTTAATAAAGACATTTTGAGGGCAATCAATGTGATTTCGGAAGACCAAAATAAATATTTAAAACTTAAAGGGATAGTTCACCCAAAAATGAAAATTCTGTCATCATTTACTCACTCTCATGTTGTTACAAACTTGTATATATTTCTTTGTTCTGATGAATATGAAGAAAGATATTTTCGATGTATATGATTATCTTTTTTCAGATAAACACAATCAGAGTTATACGATAAAATGTTCTGGCTGTTCCAAGCTTTAAAATGATAGTGAATGGTGCTTTTGATTTGAAACCCAAAAAAAGTCCATCCATCCTTCACAGAAGTAATTCACAAGGCTTTAGAGGGTTCATAAAGACCTTATGAGGGCAATCGATGCGATTGTGGAAGAAAAAAAAAATATTTAAAACTTAAAGGGATAATTCACCCAAAAATGAAAATTTTGTCATCATTTACTCACTATCATGTTGGTACAAACCTGTATATATTTCTTTGTTCTAATGAACATGAAGGAAGATATTTTGATAAATGTTTGTAACCAAAGCATTTGTGAACCTCATTCACTTCTATATTAGGAAAAAAATAATACAATGTAAGTGAATGGGGCTCTCGAACAATTTGATTACAAACATTCCATAAAATATCATTCTTTGTGTTTATCAGAACAAAGAAATGTATTTCTATTTTTTACATAATGCAAATGAATGGGGCTCAGCCGTTGAGGTTAAAAGGATAGTTCACCCAAAAATGAAAATTACCCCATGATTTAGTCACCTACAAGCCATTCTTGATGTATATGATTATCTTTTTTCAGATAAACACAATCCGAGTTATATGATAAAATGTTCTGGCTGTTCCATGCTTTATAATGATAGTGAATGGTGCTTTTGATTTGAAGCCCAAAAAAGTCCATCCATACTTCACAGAAGTAATTCACACGGCTTTAGAGGGTTAATAAAGACTTTTTGAGGGCAATTGCGATTGTGGAAGAAAAAAATTTATATTTAAAACTTGAAGGGATAGTTCACCCAAAAATGAAAATTCTGTCATCATTTACTCACACTCATGTTGTTACAAACCTGTATAAATTTCTTTGTTCTGATGAACATGAGGGAAGATATTTTCGATGTATATGATTATCTTTTTTCAGATGAACACAATCCGAGTTGTATAAGAAAATGTTCTGGCTGTTCCAAGCTTTATAATGATAGTGAATGGTGCTTTTGATTTGAAGCCCAAAAAAGTCCATCCATCCTTCAGAGAAGTAATTCACACGACTTTAGATGGTTCATAAAGACCTTTTGAGGGCAATCAATGTAATTTTGGAAGAAAAAAAATAATATTTAAAACTTAAAGGGATAGTTCACCCAAAAATGAAAATTTTGTCATCATTTACTTACTCTCATGTTGGTACAAACCTGTATATATTTCTTTGTTCTGATGAACATGAAGGAAGATATTTTGATAAATGTTTATAACCAAAGCGTTCGTGAGCCCCATTCACTTATATATTAGGAAAAAGAATACAATGGAAGTGAATGGGGCTCTCGAACCATTTGATTACAAACATTCCTTAAAATATCTTCCATTGTGTTCATCAGAACAAAGAAATGTATTTCTATTTTTATAAAATGCAAATAATGTGGCTCAGCCGTTGAGGTTAAAGGGATAATTCACCCAAAAATTAAAATTACCCCATGATTTAGTCACCCTCAAGCCATTCTTGATGTATATGATTATCTTTTTTCAGATAAACACAATCAGAGTTATATGATAAAATGTTCTGGCTGTTCCAAGCTTCATAATGGTAGTGAATGGTGCTTTTGATTTGAAGCCCAAAAAAGTCCATCCATCCTTCACAGAAGTAATTCACACAGCTTTAGAGGGTTAATAAAGACCTTTTGAGGGCAATCAATGTAATTTTGTAAGAAAAAAATAAATATTTAAAACTTAAAGGGATAGTTCACCCAAAAATGAAAATTCTGTCATCATTTACTCACTCTCATGTTGTTACAAACCTGTATATATTTCTTTGTTCTGATGAACATGAAGGAAGATATTTTGATAAATGTTTGTAACCAAAGCATTCATGAGCCCCATTCACTTCTATATTAGGAAAAAAGAATACAATGGAAGTGAATGGGGCTCTCGAACGATTTGATTACAAGCATTCCTTAAAAATATCAAAGAAATTTATACAGGTTTGTAACAACATGAGAGTGAGAAAATGATGACAGAATTTTAATTTTGGGGTGAACTATCCCTTTAAACTAAAATAACAGGTTCTGGTAAGAGTGCTTTTCCATTTTGTAACAGCTACGACATTTTCTAACTCCGACTGTGTTCGTCTACAAAAAGATAATCATATACATCGAGGATGGCTTGAGGACGAGTACGTCATGGGGTTATTTTCATTTTTGTGTGAACTATCCCTTTAATTTTCCCTTTACAGATCGTATGGCGTTACATACACAAAAAAAAAATTATTCATTCAATTTACTCCATTTTTTTAAGGTAAGTGGTTACGACAAATTTATTTAAGCTACATTTAAACAAAAGTTTTAGTTTTTATTTCTATTTCTATTTTTTTTATGTAGCTTAAATAAATTGATTCATTCAATTTACTCAATTTTTTAAGGTAAGTGGTTGCGATAAATTTATTTAAGCTACATTTAAACAAAAGTTTTAGTTTTTATTTCTATTTTCTATTTTTTTTTTTTAAATGAAGCTTAAATAAATTGATTCATTCAATTTACTCAAATTTTTAAGGTAAGTGGTTGCGATAACTTTATTTAAGCTACATTTAAACAAAAGTTTTAGTTTTTATTTCTATTTTCTATTTTTTTTAAATGTAGCTTAAATAAATTGATTCATTCAATTTACTCAAATTTTTAAGGTAAGTGGTTGCGATACATTTATTTAAGCTACATTTAAACAAAAGTTTTAGTTTTTATTTCTATTTTCAATTTTTTTTAAATGTAGCTTAAATAAATTGATTCATTCAATTTACTCAATTTTTTAAGGTAAGTGGTTGCGATAAATTTATTTAAGCTACATTTAAACAAAAGTTTTAGTTTTTATTTCTATTTTCAATTTTTTTTTTAAATGTAGCTCAAATAAATTGATTCATTCAATTTACTCAATTTTTTAAGGTAAGTGGTTGCGATAAACTATTTAAGCTACATTTAAACAAAAGTTTTAGTTTTTATTTCTATTTTCTATTTTTTTTTTAAATGTAGCTTAAATAAATTGATTCATTCAATTTACTCAAATTTTTAAGGTAAGTGGTTGCGATAACTTTATTTAAGCTACATTTAAACAAAAGTTTTAGTTTTTATTTCTATTTTCTATTTTTTTTAAATGTAGCTTAAATAAATTGATTCATTCAATTTACTCAAATTTTTAAGGTAAGTGGTTGCGATAAATTTATTTAAGCTACATTTAAACAAAAGTTTTAGTTTTTATTTCTATTTTCAATTTTTTTTAAATGTAGCTTAAATAAATTGATTCATTCAATTTACTCAAATTTTTAAGGTAAGTGGTTACGACAAATTTATTTAAGCTACATTTAAACAAAAGTTTTAGTTTTTATTTCTATTTCTATTTTTTTTATGTAGCTTAAATAAATTGATTCATTCAATTTACTCAATTTTTTAAGGTAAGTGGTTGCGATAAATTTATTTAAGCTACATTTAAACAAAAGTTTTAGTTTTTATTTCTTTTTTCTATTTTTTTTAAAATGAAGCTTAAATAAATTGATTCATTCAATTTACTCAAATTTTTAAGGTAAGTGGTTGCGATAACTTTATTTAAGCTACATTTAAACAAAAGTTTTAGTTTTTATTTCTATTTTCTATTTTTTTTAAATGTAGCTTAAATAAATTGATTCATTCAATTTACTCAAATTTTTAAGGTAAGTGGTTGCGATACATTTATTTAAGCTACATTTAAACAAAAGTTTTAGTTTTTATTTCTATTTTCAATTTTTTTTAAATGTAGCTTAAATAAATTGATTCATTCAATTTACTCAATTTTTTAAGGTAAGTGGTTGCGATAAATTTATTTAAGCTACATTTAAACAAAAGTTTTAGTTTTTATTTCTATTTTCAATTTTTTTTTTAAATGTAGCAATTTTTTAAGGTAAGTGGTTGCGATAAACTATTTAAGCTACATTTAAACAAAAGTTTTAGTTTTTATTTCTATTTTCTATTTTTTTTTTTAAATGTAGCTTAAATAAATTGATTCATTCAATTTACTCAAATTTTTAAGGTAAGTGGTTGCGATAACTTTATTTAAGCTACATTTAAACAAAAGTTTTAGTTTTTATTTCTATTTTCTATTTTTTTTAAATGTAGCTTAAATAAATTGATTCATTCAATTTACTCAAATTTTTAAGGTAAGTGGTTGCGATAACTTTATTTAAGCTACATTTAAACAAAAGTTTTAGTTTTTATTTCTATTTTCTATTTTTTTTTAAATGTAGCTTAAATAAATTGATTCATTCAATTTACTCAAATTTTTAAGGTAAGTGGTTGCGATAACTTTATTTAAGCTACATTTAAACAAAAGTTTTAGTTTTTATTTCTATTTTCTATTTTTTTTAAATGTAGCTTAAATAAATTGATTCATTCAATTTACTCAAATTTTTAAGGTAAGTGGTTGCGATAAATTTATTTAAGCTACATTTAAACAAAAGTTTTAGTTTTTATTTCTATTTTCAATTTTTTTTAAATGTAGCTTAAATAAATTGATTCATTCAATTTACTCAAATTTTTAAGGTAAGTGGTTGCGATAACTTTATTTAAGCTACATTTAAACAAAAGTTTCAGTTTTTATTTCTATTTTCTATTTTTTTTTTAAATGTAGCTTAAATAAATTGATTCATTCAATTTACTCAATTTTTTAAGGTAAGTGGTTGCGATAACTTTATTTAAGCTACATTTAAACAAAAGTTTTAGTTTTTATTTCTATTTTCTATTTTTTTTAAATGTAGCTTAAATAAATTGATTCTTTCAATTTACTAAATTTTTTAAGGTAAGTGGTTGCGATAAATTATTTAAGCTACATTTAAACAAAAGTTTTAGTTTTTATTTCTATTTTCTATTTTTTTTTAAATGTAGCTTAAATAAATTGATTCATTCAATTTACTCAAATTTTTAAGGTAAGTGGTTGCGATAACTTTATTTAAGCTACATTTAAACAAAAATTTTAATTTTTATTTCTATTTTTTTATGTAGCTTAAATAAATTGATTGCAACCACTTACCTTAAAAAATTGAGTAAATTGAATGAATAATTTTTTTTTCAGTGAAGTCTACCTTTACCGCCTACCTTCAAGGCACTTTTATTCCTTAAAGTCTGGGTCCTGATTTACTTTCATTATATGTTTGTGACCCTGGCTTTGCTCAACTCATTTTGGTGATTTACTGTTTTCTACATAAAATCATCCTTCGTAATGTAAAGACCATTTGTGAAAATATAACCTTGATTTCTTTAATATATTGACTGAGTAAAGTCGTAAGTGAAATCAACTTTGAAAGCATGTCCTGTTTATCGGTTTTAAACCACACAAGTTAATGATACTACGACAACGTTTTAATTTTTAGGTGAACTATTCCTTTAAGAGCCTGGTGTGCTGGAGTGCAGCATCCAAACTTAGCTTCACCTTTGCTACTCCTTGAGGGGAAGCGACAAATAAGTAATTAAATGCACGGGAAGAAACCGAAACAAGTGATGTTAGAGTCCTCTCTTGAATCAGTCGCTAATGCGGTTTGCAGGGATTCAGCTCTCAATTCTTTCTGCGTGCACGTCTCTTACGTAAACCGTCTCTCGTGTTTTTAATTGCGAAGTGGAACTGTACTACAGACGAAGAATGATGTTTACAGCCAGAATAATTACACGCTAATTCCTCTTGCCTAATGAGCGACACAAACAAATACGAAATAATAAAATAAAGCGAAGAATGGGCCGGGCCTATCACTAACGCCATAATATTATCTTTTAATTAGCTTTTAAGTGCAGCCCTGGCGTTCGTTCATTCTGTGATAAGATAACTACAGAGGCAATCAGGCAGAGATGCAGCCTGCAAGCCCTAATTACTTCAGCATGATAATGAGCACCAGTCCTCCTATTAAGCTACGAAGAATACAAAGCCTCCATTTGCCGCTTCACAGCATCAAGAGTTACAGCTTCTATTCACCCTTCACAAAAGCAAAAGCTCACTTCCTTAAGGTTTGTTCAATGAGCTGTGTAGCCATTATTTTCGAGCCAATGATTGCTCATCAGCAGTTTCGATTTTGGAGGAACCGGAATCGAAGTATCCAAAATTTGAACCAAAACGATACATTGTAAAAAGTAAGTTTGACTTAAAAAATTTAGTTAGCTGGTTGCCTTCAAATTTTGAGTTAATTCAACTTAAAAATATTAGTTGAAACAATTTACAATTTACAGAGTAAACTAATATTTTTAAGTTGAATCAACAAATCTTTTTTTACAGTGTGGTTTCCAAATCTATTCACAAGTTTATTTCTTGAGTACCTGTTTGAGTTTGAGGTAGAAGGTCTCCGAGAATGCCTTCCTGCTGAAATACCAGAACCTCTCATTTGCTGGGTAGACCCTCACCAGTGCCTCCATGAGGAACCGAACAGGCTCTACAACCTCAGTCACCACCAGGTCCACAGCGACCGTCATGTACACCTGCTTGTCTGGAGATGAAACATCAGTCATTGCTCGAGTTAAACTTTTATGATTTTAGCCTAAATTAAGAGCCTTGTTAACCACTTCATGACAAAACCTCTAACTGTGACCCCTAAAAAGACTTTTGCTGATGTAACCAAGGTTGTGTGGGTGGGGAAGAATAATATTATTCAATAATAATGTGCCACCATTTTTAATAATACGATTACGATCAAATCCTGATATACTATAACGCCATTATTTTTAGTTAATGTGGAAACATGGTGTTGCTCATAGAAGTTAAAGGGATAGTTCACCCAAAAATGAAAATTCTTTCATCATTTACTCACCCTCATGTTTTACAAACCTGAATATCTGCTGAACACAAAAGAAGATATTTTGGCAACTGTTGAGTCCTACTATTCAGGGCTTAAAATAAACTTTTTTAATGGGTAGCACTGGTGCTCCCAAATTTAAAAGTTAGGAGCACCAGCAAAAAATTAGAAGCATCCATGGAAAATGATATGAGCACACAACTTTATCATCCTGAAGATTAAAAGCTTGAACAATCAAACTTGATCTTAAATTATTTGCCATATCCAATTAAAACTTGGGGATTTATGAGGCCCTATAAAAACAATTTAATTAGTTATTTTAAATAATTCATTTTAAATTCAGTTTTTAATTTTTTCAAATCCCATTTTCATTTTTTTGTATTCTGTATTTTCACGTTTCATTTTCCGTAATGGTTAATTACATTTTACTCATGAAAAAGCATGTTTAATAAACTGAATTCGTAAAAATTTATATTTTCTAAAATATTTTCAAAAATAAATTTTCATGAAAACATTGTATTTATATTTTTTTGTCAAAGTGCTGCACAACAAAACTTTGTTAAAATTAAAAATGAAAGTACAAATCTTTTGAGGGTGATTATATTACTTAAGAAATGCAAATAATTTATAATCATTATTTTTATTATATTTCAAAAGTAGATTTTACTATACAACAGTAATATATTTCTGTCAACTTCATTTCGCTTAAACTTTTATTTTGAGGCTGTTAGTGCACTGTAAAAAAATACTTTTTTTTCTGCCTTAAAATTTTTTGTTGAATCAACTCAGATTTACAAGTCATTTCAACTTACTATTATTTATCTTGACTAGAGATGAGTTGTTATAACTACAGGTGAGTTGTTATAACTTATAAAATTAAGTTGACTTTTCTCAACTATATTTTATACGTTGTGAAACAATGAAACAATGAAATCCTCGTGAACTCTGACATCAGCTCTGAATATGAACTTCACGTGTGTCATCGGATGCTATGAAAATTTAGCATAACACATCTTTGTGTTAATCAGAACAAAGACATTTTTAAAGGTTTGTAACAACATGAGGGTGAGTAAACGATGATACAATTTTGAACTATCCCTTTAAATGCATTTTGTGTGATATATCAAATGACTTTTAAATGCAGCACAGTAAAAGATGGTGATTTACATGTTGAACTGTGATTACTTATTGTGCCATGTAGTTTTTCGAGCATAATTACCATGCTGCACATGTAGTCCATATTCAACCAACTCCAAGACTAAAGGTCAAACACAAAGGCAGTCTGGATTGAGAACAAACTATCATCTTGAAAATTTCATTTGTGTTCAGAAAAGCAGTGGTTCTCAAACTTTTCGGACTGCGCCCCCCTTTGTGTAGGATGATTCCCTTTGCGGACCCCCAACGAAAATTCATAACATAAAACAATCTCAAGCTTAAAATCTGAATTAAACAAAACATCCTAAATTATATAATGAAGTGCTATTGCTTGGTAGCGGTATTTATTTATCAATTTATGATCAAGTAATTTCTAAAATGTCATAAAACTGGAGCCCCCCTGGCTCCATCATGCACCCCCCAGTTTGGGAACCACAGTCTTCTTTTTAGGTGTGAAAGAGAAAGTAAACCGTTTGGTAAAACAAGTCACAGATCAGCGAGAACTAGAGAAAACCATCTCATTTCACACCGAAGGGGGTTTATTATTTCAATTAACGGGAAACAAGACCAGCGAAAGTTACAGATTTACGAGAGAAAACGATTCCAATTACGATTAAGTCGAGCCAAATATAGTGTCTTGACAAAAAGAGAGGAAAATCAACGGTGGGAGACATCATTAAAACCTACAAACGAACACAAATTCAAGCTAACTTTTGCACAAGTGTAATAAAACGCAGGCTAGAAATGAAAAACTCAATTCATGCAGGGAAGAAATTAGGCATGTCGTTTTAAACACATTAAACTGAAGCGTAATCTAAAAAGCTGGAATGTAATTAAATCAATAAAAATAGTTTTTTTTTTCTCCTTAAAATGCACTTAAAGATATTACATATTTATGGGTAAAATGAAAAGCTGCTGTTATAAAAATGTTAAATAAAAAAACCTTTTGACCACAGTGTTTCCAAAAACATAGGCATGCAAAATATCCACTTATTTACAGGGTCGTGGGTCAAGTCTCACCTTTCGGTGTCTCTTCGTTGAGTGGCTGGAAAGCTGGAGTGTTTGGGTTCCAGGTCCCAGTGATAACATACGCCTTGCCATCAGCGTTTTTCCCCATGGACTCCTTCAAGCAGAAACACAGGTAACGATATTATATAGAGCACTCGTATGACATTTTAATGCAACTCTTCAAATGAGTTATATCTTGTTTGATTTGATTTACGAGACTTGTATGTGGCTCTGGACCACAACCCCAGTCATTAGTAGTATGGGTATAGTTGTAGCAATACCCAAAAATACATTGTATGGATCAAAATGATTGTTAAATGCCAAAAAAAAAATCATTAGGATATTTAGTAAAGATAATTAACCATTGTACATTTCCTACCGTAAATATTTCTGTAATCATTAGTAATATGTGTCGATTTTCTCAATATTTTTTTTCACACTCAGATTCCAGATTTTCTAATTATTGTCCTATCCTAACAAACCAATACATCAATGGCAATATTATTTATTCAGCTTTCAGATAATATAAAATTCTCAATTGAAAAAAAATTTACCCTTACGATTTTGTGGTCACAAATAAAAATATACAAATGGGTAAAAGCAATGCAAATGTATTTTTGCAATACATTTAATGAACTTTTAAACAACATGAAAGACATCAATGTCTTACAGTACTTAGTGTTTTTGTCTTGCCCAACATAAAATTTCTAAAAATTCTTAAATCGAGATATATTTACTTGAGAAGCAAAATGACCTGAGAGATTAAGTCTTGTTTTCTGAAAACTAAATGACAATTCATAATTAAAGTTCTTTTATAAAAAACTTATTTTAAGTATAAACTAACTTGATTTTCTTTTTACTTTTTTTTTTAAAAAACAAAACTAATTTTTTGCATTGTTATGTAGACAGCTACATGTTCGAACAATGCTGGAAAGCTTATATCTCTAATGTAATGTAAACAGGTGGGAGGAAAATGTGTTAATACATTAGGGGTGGTTTCCCAGACAGGGTTTAGATTAATTCAGGACTAAGCCTTAGTTATATTAGGACATTTAAGTAGTTTTATAATCAAACTTTACAAAAAACAATACTGATGTGCATCTTGAGACAAAAAAATTATTATACAAATTATATTCATTTATTTTTTAATTTTTTTTCCTTATATATGCCACCAGCAAAACACAGCTGCTGCGGCCTATGGCCTATTTCTAACATATAATTGTTTCATTTTTTAAAAAAGAGGAACTGAATGCATCAAACAAAGTCATTTTGTAATGCCAATTTAACTCCTTGGGTCCAATGTAAAACTGCCTTGCAAATGAAAAAATACATTTGCTGTATAGCCATCATGTGTTACTAAAAATGCCAACAGAAAGAATTTAAAACAGTATAATTCATTCAGATGTGAGAAATGTCTCACCCTGGATCACAAAACCAATTTTTGAAATATAAATTCATAAATAATATTTCCATTGATGTGTGGTTTGTTAGGATAGGACAATATTTGACCGAGATGCAACTATTTAAAAAAAATATGGAATAGGAGGGTGCAAAAAATATTTAAATATTGAGAAAATCTGCTTTATATTTATCCTTAGCAACACATATTACTAATAATAAATACATTTTTAATATATTTACGATAGGCAATTTACTAAATATCTTCATGGAACATGATCCTTACTTAATATCCTAATGATTTTTGGCATTTAAAAAAAAAAGATAATTTTGACCCATACAATGCAATGTATTGTTGGCTAATGCTACAAATACACCCGTGCTACTTATGACTGGTTTTGTGGTCCAGGGTCACATACAGTATATGGCTTTATAAATGTTTTTTGGGGGTTTGAGGAATTATAACAGGAATTCAGCAAAGTGTTTTACCATTTCGAGAAGATGCATGTCACTGTTTCGAACCTTCTGCCCAGGGCTGAGCAACATCCCAAAGCACCTGAAACAAACATGGGGAATGTCATTCAGAAAACTGTTTATAATATAGTATATATCACATTACATAATTTTAAAAATTACTGCAAATCATGCAAGTTTGTAAAGTTTCCCAAACAGGGCCTTTTCTATTGTGGCCAGAGTGCCATCAAGTGGTCACAGAGGGAATCACACTTTTCATTCATAACTAATGCAACTCTTTTTGAAAAGCATGCATTGCATATTGTAATCTAAAGACTGTAAAGAACAATGTTGGCCTAATGGTTATAAAGCAAGATGATGTATTAGCAACTCAAAGTCCAACTTTTAATCATTTTTATTTGCTTATGACAACACCCAACTCTGCTTTCCTAAATCGAAACGCATGTCAACACAGGAAGGAAATATGTGAAATAAAAGGTCATGGGTTCAATTCCCATTGAACATGAAATGATTAATGTACAGTATACCTTGTAGCTGCTTTGTATAAAAGCATCTGTGACTGCAGTGAAACAGCTCAGGTTGAAATAAAGCTACATTTCTAACACAAACTCAAGCATTCGTATCCCAGAACGCACCTCTCTATCACCAGCTCCTTATTGTTCATTTGCTGGACGGTGACCACCACCTTTTTCGGCACACCTTGCCGTAGCTTGAAATAATATTTTTCTCTGTCTTTAGGGACAGGGCTAGAAAAGAAGACGATGAAAAACACTTTATTTACGTAATCATCACTTCTCTGAAACTAATATATTACAAATAAGAGGGAATTTGGAGAACTGAAAATCCCCCATAAGTGATTGAAGACAGACCTGAAGTTTCCTTTCCCATCATCTTCTTTCACTTCTAGCGAAACGGCGAAGGTGAAAACGTCGCTATCGGGGGACAGAGGCAACGCAGCGTCTCGCATGTCAGTGGCAGCTTTTGACGAACGCTTGAAGGCTGTTGAGAAGCTATAGAGAATGCGACTAACCTAAATAAAGAAAGGAAGTTGAGCTTTAGACATCTGCACTGAAATATTTACTTTATTGCTTAGTAATGAATATGCAATTTCAACAGTCATACAAACTATAAGCTAACTTCAGAGGGATTTATAAGGTTTACCAGCATGCATTGCAACACTATAACAAACACTCATACTACAAATATAGTTTATTAGACAACAGTTCAGCCTGATATAATATACATTTATTATTTCTTTCTTACTTTTTAATTAAGAGAAAACATTTGCATAAAAAAATTTGTTCCTGATGAGGTTTTATGTTAATCTGTAATACTGCAATTATCCACTTACCCAATTTATAAAAACTGAAGCAAAAAATTATACAAAATTCCTTCACAAAAATGCTATTATTTCAGCTTTTTGCTAATTTTTTTTTTTTTTTTTTTTTTAAGAAAAATACCCATATTTAAGAGTTTATAAGTAGAGAAAAAATAAAGATAGGATGAAACGTTTTCTCCCGTTTTGTTTGTTTATTGTTTGTTTGAAAGCAGAGGGTCTGTTCTTTCATTTGATATATTTGTATGTTTATATATTTTTAGAAGATAATTTTCCTGGAGGCTTTTTGTGCAAATTTTGTGAAAATCACAAAAAATGTGGCGGGCAACTTAAAAAAAAAAAAATGGCTGGCGGGGAATGAGTTAAAGAGCTCATCTTACATTTATTATTGCAAATTAACATTTTATCAGACGTAAAAAAAAAGTTGACAGTCAGCGCTGTTATGATTTTTTTAAATATATAAACATACAAAATAACAAATGAAAGAACAAACCCTCTGCTTTAAATTTTTTTTTATCCCATCTTTATTTGTTCTCTTTTTATCCCCTCTCAAATATGGGTAGGATCCTTCAAAAATACAAAATGTAGCATTTTTGTAAAGGAATTTTGTTAGAGATCAGATACAGAGCGATGATCAAAACATACACGTTTTTTTTTTTTACTGTTTTTGGATCAGTTGATGCTTTAGTGTTTTATAAGTTGGGTAAGAGGGACACCTAGTGGATAATAGTGGAAATATGGATTGCCGTAAAAATTCGTCATTGGCAGATAAGCGTTTTTTCTTAATTAAAAATTTAATTGATTCTGCCAACAAACGGGTATTTCTAAATGGCCGGATTTGAATGTATTATATGTGCCGAGAGCATTTTTGACGGAGGTGGCTTTTAGCGGCTTTTGCATCATAGCTCCTCCTTTGATTTGTACTAAATAACAAAATAAATGCAGTAATAAAACTGTGATATTAAAGCCTCTAGTGCAATTTGGTTGAATTATATTTATTTATATTTAATAAAGTATTCCAAATCAGATACTACAAACATCGATATGGATCAATAAATCGATTTTATTTCGAATCATCCGATGCATTGATGCCACACATAAGAAATCGATTTGAGGTACCTTTATTTTCTCTCCAGCACTTTACTGTTAGATCTGATGTTGTGTCACAGATCAAATGCTTAAAGGAACAGTATGTAGCATTGTGGCCAAAACTGGTATTGCAATCACAAAACTTGTGGCTAAAACTGGTACTGCAATCACACAACTGGTGGCCAATACACAAAATGACAACATAAACATCAGTTGAGGGCTGCAACTCCAATTTTTAAATGACAACTTCCTGACCTTTTGTATTTTCAAAGTATTTGAAGTGAAAATGATTTCTTAATGTCTAGTGACATATCAGGGCCATTTTATGATTAATTTATATACATTTCTTACATACTGTTCCTTTAAGTTTAACAGCTTTCATTTTTTATATTAATTTATTATTTCTATAACTACCTCAGTGATTGTCACTATTGCACAAAATACTGAAAGACTTTGACTGTTGCCCTCTTAAGCTTGATTTAATGTGACATTTTGCCCCTCATTATTAATTTTTCTTTATTTAAAAAGAGTATATTTTGTTAGTTTGTTGTTCCAACTGGGACAGAGATTGTGCCATTATCAAAGAGTTTAATTAAATGTTCAGCTTATATATTTTGGTTGCATTTGTAAGTAAAAATGTAACTGCTTTACTAGACATGTAAAATAAAATATCGACAATTGAATAGAATCAGATCGAATCGAAGAAGCGTTTGATGTATCAGCAAAAATCGAGCAAATCGATTTTGTATCGAATTGTATTTACAACCCTAGTAGACAGCATACAGTGAGCCATCTATACATGGTTTGACCACCAGTTATATAAAAGCTAAGTTGTGGTTCAGCATTAACTCACAGCCTCTTTAATATGGCAGGAGAAGACATGGATTTGAAACTCCTCAGTGCTGCGGTAGCTCTCGGTGAAGCAAAAGCAATCGCTCTCGACAGAGCCCTCTTGTCCTCGTGCGCAGAACAACACTTTATAGATGGGAAAAGATGCGATCTCTGTTCCAGTGGCCTGGTCGACAACTCTGTAATAACACAAGAAAAAGAGACATAAATAAACTCGGAGGGTTCTAACAATATACTTAAAGGAACACTGGGTACGACTTTAGCGACATCAAGCGGTGAGCCACAGGACAAACACGTCATCGCCTGAGACAACATAGTGACAAAATTTGCTCTACATAGAACAGTTTGTCCGTTTAGGGCTACTGTAGAAACATGACGGCGACCTCCATGTAACAGGACCTGCGGTGTATGTACATAAAAACGTCTTATTCTAAGGTAATAAAAATATAGTTATGTATATTATATTGCATTTCTGTCAAAAAGATGCTTGTAAAAGTTACACAATGCAATAGCTAAACAAATTCAAATGAAGTCACAAGAGCGAATATTTACATGAGCAAGACTTTGAAACAAAAGTTATTATAAAACAAGTTATTTAAATTGTTGAGTACGTTTTTTTTGGTAACACTTTACAATAAGTTTGTATTTGTTAATATTAGTTAAAGGGATAGTTTGAAATTCTTGTCATAATTTACTCGCCCTAAAGTTTTTACAAACCTGTATACATTTTTTGTCATGCAGGACACAAAGGAAGATATTTTTAGCAATGTCTTTTAACCAAACCGCTTTTGTGCACCTTTGACTTCCATAGTATTCTTTTTCACTACTATAAATGTCGATGGTGCCTCGGTTTCCTGCCCGATTACAAATATCTTCCTTTGTGTTCAGCAGAACAAAGACATTTATACAGGTTTGTAACAAGTTTAGGATGAGTGAATAATGACAAAATGTATCTATATATCTATATATATATCTATATATATATATCTATATATCTATATATCTATATATCTATATATCTATATATATATATATATATATATATATATATATATATATATATATATATATATATATATATATATACACACACACACATGCATGTATGCATTTAAGAAACATTTATATGTGTGTGTAAGCATGTAAAAAATTTGTGTAAAATATATATAATTTTACATATACATAATAATTGCACACACAAATATATTATGCAAACACAAACTTTTATTTTGTATGGGATTAATCATGATTAATCTTTTGACAGCCCTAATAAAAACTATATAAATCATTGTCAGTTCATGTTCTTTCTTTCTTTGTTCTTCACACCATTACAGCATCTATGCTAAGTTAAAGGATTAGTCCATTTTCTTAAAAGAAAAATCCAGATAATTTACTCACCACCATGTCATCCAAAATGTTGATGTCTTTCTTTGTTCAGTCGAGAGGAAATTATGTTTTTTGAGGAAAACATTGCAGGATTTTTCTCATTTTAATGGACTTTAATAGAGCCCAACATTTAATACTTAACTCAACACTTAACAGTTTTTTCAACGGAGTTTCAAAGGACTCTAAACGATCCCAAACGAGGCATTAGGGTCTTATCTAGCTAAACGATTGTCATTTTTGACAACAAAAAAAAAATGCACTTTTAAACCACAACTTCTCGTCTAGATCCGGTCGTGATGCGCCAGCGTGACCCCACGCAATACATCATGACGTCAAGAGGTCACAGAGGACGAACGCGAAACTCCGCCCCAGTGTTTACAAGTGTGTTGAAAGAGGACCGTTCCGACGTTGTTGTATGTTGAATAATACTTATTAATGTCTTTGTGTCAGTTTATTGTTTACAATGGTCCGCAAATGTGCGTTTTATATATGTAACACGTGACCTCCCTACATCACTACGCATTTATGTTAGGTCACGCTGGACCGGACCTAGACGAAAAGTTTTGGTTTAAAAGAGCTTTTTTTTTCGTTTCGCTAGATAAGACCCTTATGCCTCGTTTGGGATCGTTTATAGTCCTTTGAAACTCCGTTGAAAAAAACTGTTAAGTGTTGAGTTAAGTGTTAAGTGTTGGGGTCCATTAAAGTCCATTGAAATGAGAAAAATCCTGCAATGTTTTCCTCAAAAAACATAATTTCTTCTCGACTGAACAAAGAAAGACATCAACATTTTGGATGACATGGTGGTGAGTAAATTATCTGGATTTTTCTTTTAAGAAAATTTAATATTCCTTTAATCCATACACAGGTTAGGGGGGATCAATTTGGTATTTCCAATTCAACTAACTTGCATGTTTTTGGTCTGTGTGAAGAAACCGGAGTACCAGGGTAAACCAACGCTGACACAGAGAATATGCAAAGTCCACACATAAAGGCCACCTGACCTAACTTTGGACCTTCTTGCTGTGACCCACTGAGCCACTGTGCTGCTTTTAACTGTAATGTTACCAAACAAAGCCTTATTGTAAAGTGTTATAATTCCTTCTTTTTGTCTTGTGAAATAGCTAATGACCAGCTGCAATGCTCATCTAAATTTGCACGCGCAATTTTAGAAACGTATATAGAGGCAAGCGAAATGTTCAACCTGAGGTTACACCACAGTTCCTGAGAAAAAAAACCCAGGGTGAGAAAACAGAAGTGCAACATCACATTTCTGAACCTGAAAGCACGAGCTAAAAGCAGCTCACATCACACCGAACACAAGCACAGCCAAGGGTGCTGAAAGCACAGAGAAGCCACATTTTCCACCGCCAATCTTAAATGAGGTCTGTCTCAGAGCAACACACTGTGGCCGAACAAATACAATCGAAAGTAAAGTGAAGAGGGATGGGTGTGACACAAACTGCTTGTGTAATGTATGTTTTACACTGGGCTCCAAAAGTTCAGATCGAACATTTTGAATTCAAAATGAATTTCAACCGCATTTAATATTTGAAAAAACATTGACAACTAGTGATCTTTTTGGTTAGTGACTGACCGTACGCAGCCTTCCGGACTGCTGGGCACATGAAGGGTGACGGGGATGGGAATGGCACTCTCTGCCCGCAAGGTGGCCATGGCTTTCTGAGCTTCGGTCTCATTACGAGGAGCCTTCACCCAGGTGCACCCCAGATAGGAGAGTTTGCTGAACTGAACGCTGTCCTCCTCTTGCACTGCCGAATCGCCCAACGCTTCTGTGGATATAGAAACTGAAATGTCTACAGTATGCGTGTTTGTATCATGCACTGCATTACATACAATACATTTTTATTATATTATATTAAAATATGGCACCGACTTCACATTATGTAACACTTCACAATCCACATTTGAAGCTGTTGTATAATAGCCAGGTAATGCACATCATATATAATTGCGATGATTCAAACAGTACCTAAAAACTAACACATGCAAAGGTCAACGCTTTGTTCTGTTGTTCTTGACACAAGCTGAATGAGGTAGTTTGTGAAAGGTAGAGAGGAAGTGAATAGTCAAAAGCCCCCATTGACTTTAGCGCTTCGCAGCAGGAAGCAGGCATAGTCTGACATTGCTCTATTTAATCTTAGATACCACAGAAGAGAAAAGAAGTGCGTTTCCATCTCCCATTATTCACATTTTGTTTTATTCGCAAAAAAATTTTCACACGACTTTTTTAAAATGTAAATCTTAAATAAATCTTTGGTGTCCCCAGAGTACATATGTAAAGTTTTAGCTCAAAATATCATAGAGATAATTTATTATAACATGTTAAAATTGACACTTTGTAGGTATGTTTTTTGGTGTCCTTTTAAATGCAAATAAGCTGATCTCTGCACTAAATGGCAGTGTCGTGGTTGGATAGTGCAGATTAAGGGGCGGCATTATCCCCCTCTGACATCACAAGGGGAGCCAACTTTCAATGACCTATTTTTTTACATGCTTGCGGAGAATGGTTTACCAAAACTAATTTACTGGGTTGATCTTTTTCACATTTTCTAGGTTGATACAAGCACTGGGGACACAATTATAGCACTTAAACATGAAAAAATAGCCGCTGTGAGTATACTTTGAAAGCTGCGGGGAAACGGGCGCGTGAGAGATGGACGCAGACCCGGAAAAAAGTATACCCGGCCCTTTAGTGTGCAATATACCAGGTGTGGATGTGTCCAGATTTAGACTGGGTGGTCTGATGTGAGAGCTGGGTGTTGCAGGAGCCTCCCGACCACCTGTTTCCTCTGCAGGTCCAGATCCATCAACTACATCATCTAGCACCTCCTCCATCGCCCGCTCCAACTGCTCGCTACCATTCAATGTCATCTGAAAGAGAGAGACAAAGTTTGATTTCAATTATTGACATGACCTTACTCAGTCAATATATTAAATATATCAAGGTTATATTTTCACAAAATGTTCTTGACTCATTTATTTCAAAACCCAACTTTCACTTGACATCCACCACATTACAATACCACAACTACCGACAAATAAGGGGCTGAGACCCCCACTAAACAAATATGGTTAAGCCACACAAACAGAGAGAGAGAGAGAAAGACAGAGATACCTTTAGTTTTGGCCTCCCCTCCGAGCTGGACGGTGACCCCCCAGCGGTGGGCTGAACCAGCACGAACTCCTCACTGGTGACGGTTGACACAGATTCAGTGGATCCACTTACTCTGCCCAGAGAGGAGCTGTTCTCCATGATAGCCTGGGACAGTTCGCCCACTGCGACTGCTCCTACAACCCTACCAACCAGACAGACCAGTCACACTGGATACATGCTCCACATTATTATTTCACACAAAATCAAACTGCATCGAAAACGCACCGAACTTCCATAACTCGACTCATTCCGGGATATACTGAATGTTTAGCAGGAAATAATGTAGGCAAGACTTCCTTGTGCTCATCAGGATGAAAAAGTAGATTAGCCATCACACATCACATCTAATTTATACTGATTCATATAGTTATGCAAAGAATGTGAACATCAACAACAAAGCAAGAAATGTTAATGTCGACAAGATTTGTCCTTGTCCTGATGCAAATTTTGACAGTGCAGACCTTTAAATAGAAAAGCAAAGAGAACAAACACTTTGCTTTCAATATTATAAAGCCAAACTGTTTGATACACACAGCTGTGTTTTTTGGAAAACGAAAGCAACCAGCTTGATTCATCTCACATGCTTTCTGCTGATTTAACAACATGCTCTCATGTATCAAGCTAAAATCTGCCAGATTAACCGCTGCCCAAATTTAGGTGAAACTTGGGTTACTGTGAATTGAAAACCGTGCAGTAAAAAAATCTAAACTGGTGAAAGCCGATATCAGATACATCACAGCTATGTGTACACCAAGCGTGTGAAGATTGTGAATCTGATTGCACTTTCTTATTACAAAAGCCTCAATACCACAGTGTGAATACAAACAACCGTCTCGAAATAAATGAGAGAGTTTTCCCACAAATGACAACCGAAATGATTTGGCCGAAAATAGCAAAAAAAAGCATTTTTGGTGTTTAAAAAGGTTAATGAAATTTTATCGAACAATAATGCTTTAAATGACAAAGTAAGAGGTGCACACACTTTATAAAATGCAGCAAACGTGTCTGCATGCAAGTGACTGAGAAAGATACTTTTTTACTATTTTCAAAACATATAGCAATTTCCTTTGCCGAACATTCTGTGCATGCCCAATTTACTCACCCTCATGTTTTTCTAAATCTGTATGAGTTTCTTTCTACTGCTGAAAACAAAAGATGATATTTTGTAAATGGTTAATATAAGCACGCTGCTGCCGGCACCCATTGACTTCCAAAGTAGGAAAGAAAAATACTATGGAAGTGCCATCAATTGTGTACCTACTAGGGGTGTGACGAGATCTCGTGCGACGAGATTAAATGTGTCTCGCGAGATTTCTTGTGCAGGTGCTGGCCGTTTCTCAAATAAAAGACTGCATCCTTCGGAGGTCGCATTTTTAAACTGCATTTACTTCATAAAGACTTATTAGAGACTATTAACAATTACAAAGTTTACTTATTATTAAGTTAATCGCAACTTGTTGTAATATGCTCACGACTTGCGAATATAATGCTCAGTTAATGATCTGAAATAAACCTTGATGACGTATGCAGCCTGCATATGCGACCTCCGGAGGATGCAGCTTTCTGTTTGACCCTTTTACAGTGCATGCATTATATTCTGTCTTTTACTGCGTTTGCTTTTTTGTTAAGGTTACCAATCATGTTCGTTTGGGAGCTTGTGTGAAGTCTGAGACGCGTTGTGTTGTCTGTTGATCAGTGTCAGTCTCAGCAGATTAAACCCACAAACAGAGTTACATGATTTAATGACTGCATGTTCTTGCTTAAAGAATGACATTGGCTGTTTCATTTCTAGTTTAAAGAAATGAACATATATTAAAATATTAATATGGATTAAAACATTGTTTGACTAAAAATAAGCGCTTCTCTCCGTCTAAAGTGAAAGTGAAGACAGCGTCTGCGAGACGAGTCCTCTATCGCCCCCCTGCAGGCATTTGTTATAATACATACATAATGCTTTTTATTTATAGGCCACAAAATGTTGTTTAATGTAACTTGGTTTTAATACTTTATTTGAACCAATTATTATTGCATCTTCGTTATTTTGTAATTTTAAATGCTACTGCTCACTTGGGTCTATTTTTATTACCCCCAAATAACAAATTACTTCATTATCAGTTAGCAAAATAATTGTTAGGGCCAGTCCTTGATTAGTTAAAACATTTAAAAATAATGTGATTTCAGTTTCTTATTCATTTATTTTATCATTGAGGGTTTCTTAAAAAGTGTAAAAATCTCTTCTCGTCTCGTTCTCGTGAACCCAATCTCGTGTTTCGTCTTGTCTCGTGGATTAACTGTCTCTTCACACCCCTAGTACCTACCATCATTTATCAAAATATCTTTTTTGTGTTCACCAGAAAAAAGTAACTCATACAAGTTTAAAAGAGCACGGGGTAATGATTAACTTTTATTTTTGCAGTTTTATCCCTTTAAAGGGATAAAATGACAATTCTGTCTTCATTTACGTACCCTCATGTTGTTCTAGGCCTGCATGAATTTCTTTATCTGATGAACACAAAAGAAGAAATTTTGATAAATGATGATAAGCACACAGCTGGTGGAAACCATTGACTTCCATAGTAGGAAAAACAAATCCTATGGAATTCAATAGGAACCGTCAACTCTGTGCTCACCATGTTTTATTAAAATATCTTCATCATTATTTATAACAATACTTCCATAATATTTGTTTTCCTACTATGGAAGTCAATGGTTTCCACCAGCTGTGTGCTTATCATCATTTATCAAAATATCTTTTTGTGTTCATCAGAAAAATTTTTTTAATACTGATCTAAAATAATATAGGGGTGAGCAAACGTTGACAGAATTAAAATTTTTGGGTGAACTATCCTTTATCACAATAGTAGTTATATCCCTTCAGTCCACGCCAATAAAAGGGCCTTCACAAAGACAGATGAATGCATACATACAGCAGTCATGTGACCACATCACTCTTCTTTAATTATAGCCTAACCCTAACAGAGCAGTGCTGTGTTAGGCCACCACAGCATGGTTAATTTTCATTAAGTTGCCACTTATAAATTGCCTGATATAAATAGAGAACAAACTTTGCTTATTCGCAAAATGTGGCAAAAATCTGCATAAAAGAAAAGAAATTGGTTAAGCAAATGAGGAGTTGAAATGCAAAACCCTCTAAGTGTGTTTTCTTGTAAATGAGCATTTTTTTATCAGGCTCTTATATTTAGGTTTAGTAATTTCACTTTATTTGCAATTAAAAGATTATTAGTCAGTAATTGAAAAGCTTTATTTTAACAAAATCCACTTAAGTCATTTAATTGGTAACAAATTTTACTGTTTTTGCTGCAAAACCCTCTAAGGTAGTGTGCACATCAAAGCATTTACGCCGGCGGCCAGTGTATGCTTTCAACATTTTTCAATGGAAGCGCAGCGCTTTCAAAAAATGCCAGCAGCTGGAGGATTTTGTCCCGTTTTTTTCAGCGCCGAGAATTGAAAAATTTTCAACTCTGGGTGAAACGCTCAACTTGCAGTTTTTTTTACCTGATAAGAGGGGTTCTAATGGACCAATCACAGCGCTTGTGGTCCACGTAGAACTGACCAGCTGTTAAAAATTTGGCTAGGTGCACATCAGGCTACGGATAACCTACAGCGTAGACCTTACGCACGACTAAAAATTGGACTTTAGTGCATGCAAGCTTTTTTGGCAAAAACCTCCACTTTTTAAAAAAATTACTTATTTGGACAAGAGATTGCAAACAGTTGGAATATCACTAAAGACGCAACTATAAACATTGCAAACGCAGAACGTAAAATATAAAGAAAATGAACCACACATTGGGGGGCTGTGATTTATGTGACCGCCACATTTGGGTTGTATTCAGGTTCAAGTATTCACAAAGGACCAAAGTTTGAATTTGATCCACGGTTGTTTTGTGTGCCATGGAATTTGATCCATGATTATTCATCTTAAAAGGACTTTGCTTAAAAATCTATGTGGCGCTGAATGGCCTACTGCCAGAATTAAGCAGGTTTGAAGTGAAGGTATTTGATGTACATATAATACTTGCTGACAACATTCGGTTAAGTTCATTATCTCGTTTTTGACACATGTGGCATTTAGCGGCTTTTGCATTTTAGCATCATTTATAAACTTTAGAAAACTAAAAGAAACTAAAAGCATTGCTATTCATATTTACGTGATGAGTTATAGCATAAACCTTAATCTATTCAAATGTAGTAACTTATTTATTAATAAATTGTAGATTTCACCAAAATTATTTAGGGATGCTCCAATAATTTGTATTTTATTTTGAATAAAAATGAAAATTATTTAAAAAGCTAATGTCTATAAATATATATATAAAAAAAACTTAAAAGAAACCATCACTATTCAAACCCACACACACATTAAAAAACCATCCCAAACTGACAACATCCCTTATTTAAAACTTCACCACATGCTCCATTTAGCAACACTCACAGAACCACAGACAAAACTGGTGCAATTAACTTATGCTCATGGGCGTGCATCAGGCACAATGCCCACAAACTTCACCTTATAAGCAAGAGAAACAGGCTTTAGAAACAACAGTTCTGCCTCTATATTACTCATGCCCATCCCTTAAAACCAGACATTAGCACAATGCATCAATTGCCAAATGCTGGTTACCTCAGCATGCCATAAACAAGAGCCAAGGTTGCCCTGCTGACCAAGATTGTAAAGCCAAGTCTTAAGAACAACCACCACAAATAAACATAAACAAACTAAACTAAAAATTTTAATTATGTTGTTTAATAATTTAAATCGAGTTGTTTTAATTCAAGTCAAGTAAACAATAAACAATAATTTGCCTTCCTGTTCTTATTCAAGGCCTGCCATGATGTAACTATGGCCAAATCTGCCTAATGACATAACATAGCAAAACAGGAAGAGCATGCTGGGAAAGAACAGAGAAATTTTATAATTAAGCAATTAGGTTGAAGGGGTGTGCTGTTTGTGACAACAGTGATGTCCTACAGTGAAAGAGTGATATGAAATTCAAAGAAATTTGACACATCCAAAAAAAAATAATAATCAGGGCTCGACCGAAAGAGTCAAAGCTTAAATACAAGAACTCCTAAATTGAATCATGTAAACGGTGTCAAATATTATGAGAGCTACAAATAGCAATGTGCCAGTCGTATTATATTAAAGAAGAGTGATGTAGAGGGGGTTTCACACGGTACGCGGCAGTCAAAAGTGTCTAGTTCATTTTCAATACGAGACGTGCAGAAAGTGGCAAAATGGGTAACATGGGTGGAGCACGGTTGGTCCACACGCCTTGCTCGTCAACCCAAAATCCTGCCCCTTCTGTGGATACAGCTCTTCACGGTAGGCATCGTTGAAGATAAACATATTTGCACTAAATGCTGCATAAAACGCTTTAAATACGAGAAAAGCTGTAGCCATGTTTTATGTGAATCTGCAATGTGATCTGTAATTAAACCCTATTTATTCTCTCTGCTTTTGTGTAGTATTTACTGGTAGTTAATGGGGTATGTTGAATAACCAGTGTTGTCTTAAAGGGATTAGTTGTCTTATGCGAGCTTTACAAGTTACGATTTGTGTGATTTGTGTCTCAGATGAAAAATGGCCATCCTAAAACATTTGTGACGATTTCTATGATCATAGCTCCTAAATGGAGGTCTTTCAGTGGGAGAGATGCAATAGGGTGATTCTCGCGAAATTAGACTTATGAAGTGTCATGAAACATTTTGATAAAAAAAGTAAATGCAAAGTAAGAGTATCAAAATAAGAAGCATACTGTTACATACAAACATCTTCGTACTATTTTGCACATGATTTCAAATTACATCATACAAACCAGTTTTGTTGTTTTTTCCACATTTAAGGGGAAAATTGTAATTACCGCAACGTGTCCATGACTGGATTGGGTTCTTTGACATGAAAAATATCTAAAAAATGAAAAGCTTCAGTGCATGTTATACTATAAACATTTACAGTAAAGAAACATGTGGTATTTATTGATCATTGGTAAATGTAGAGACAATAATAAGGAATATAAATGTGTCCAAGACCATATTTCTCATCCTCCGCAACAATTTTCAATCATTGTTTAAGCCCTCAAGGAACTAACATTAAAAAAAAAAGTTGTAAGGGACATAATTGACTGTGACACTCAAGATGGCTACCAGGTAAACAGTTCTTATTTTTTCTCTCCAGATAAAAGTTAAAATTTTGTTTGTCATAGTAACTAGACAACTTTTTAGTTTTCATTACTAAAACATGAGTTTGTAAATATGCATATATTTAATGTAATATCATGTTGCGGTAATGATAATTTTGATAATGATAATCTAAAAAGATTAAATAAATCTATAGGAAATATTTTTTAAATATAATGGTTATAATAAGTTTAGACCTTAATCTTATATGTGCAAAAAAATTGGCTTCAAGGGCTTTTTAAAAATTAAAAAATCTGATGCTGGACACCTTATAAGTCTGGATTTCGTGAGAATCACCCAATAGTCATGATGATGAATATTCAGTATTACTGTAAAAACAGGCCAGGCTTATGTTTATGCAAACTATTTGCAAGCTCCCTGTGCTAATGTGGCATCTGCTATTCACCTCGCTGTATTTGTTTACAACTAGTGCATGCTAATGACGTTTATAAACTTGCATCTTGGCCTACAAACAGTGGGTGTCATCTTCGTACAGTCGTTCTACTCAAGTTTTTTAGATTTATGTCACACATTGTGATCTGTGATGATCTTATAGGATGTCAGAAATCGCTGTAGCAGGCATTAGTTTATAGATATCAATATCAAAATACAATTTACCACAGCCTTGAGTGCGTTATTGCTTTTATAGCACAGCTACATTCGTTTAAGTTTCTGTTGCTCAGTTGGTAAAATTAGTGGCACAAAGGTCATGGGTTTCGATTGCCACGAAACACACAGAATAAAATGCACTGTATATCACTTTGCATAAAGCGGATGCCAAATGGATAAAGCTAAGGCAATGGTAAAGTTGCATTCACATGAAAGTAAATTCATCAAGTGACATCCTTCTGCCAGAAGATAACAGTCCTGAGCAAATAAACTAACTATGGTTAATATTTGATCCGTTTACCTTAGGTCCTGCCACATTAAAACAGTAGTTACTGGAGTAACACAGATAACTAATTCCTATTGGTTCATTGTTGAAGTTAATAAGTAATATTCAATTATTCCCAAGCCAGACAAGATTTGAATGAGATAGTCATTCGTTTCACTTTACCCGGGTAAAAAGTTCACCACTCTACGATCATGTGACATGTAAACAAACTGACAAGGTTTGTTTATCAAACCCGGGTCAATTTAAACATTAGCCAACCAGATCACACAAACCAATGTTGCTGAAATCTACCTGTACATTATGTTATTTACTATATTTTTAACATCTGATCTCTTCCCTAATACATGTCTGGGACTTGTTTAACAGGTTTTGAGGTTCCATACGTGATACCTACCCATTCCAACCAATTATCCTGTAACCTTAATACAACACAACTCCAGGGACAGATGCAGGGTACTAAGTTAAATGCATAACTTGAGGATGCTGTTATGTTGCTCATTAATTTACAATGTAAAACCAAGACATTAATCGAGAAGATATTGCACATGTACCTATGCATGTTTAAAGATGGATAATATGTACAACAGA
Organism: Paramisgurnus dabryanus; assembly: GCF_030506205.2. NCBI lineage: Eukaryota > Metazoa > Chordata > Actinopteri > Cypriniformes > Cobitidae > Paramisgurnus > Paramisgurnus dabryanus. The sequence continues at coordinate 11,956,059 of NC_133360.1, read as the reverse complement.
AAATATGATGACGCATTAAAGATATATCATTTGCTAAAGATAAAACAGAATAGCTGACAGACAGGAAACGAATCCTCAAGAAAGTCTTTGTAAACACCACTTCACCACAACCAATACACGATACCATCTTGTTATAAGATGTCGTTCTAGTTAAAATGCTAAAAAAGGAGTCCGTGCGGTCTGTAAGAATCTCACGAACTGTCAAACTGAAGCTAGTCTGTTAGCCAGCTAGCCCCTGCTAGTCAACAATTAGCTGATTTTTCTGTCACTTTAACTTCAAACGAGCACTTATCACCGCTTAAAGCTTTACATACAAGCACGAGCTGAATAATTAACAAAACAGGGGCGCGTGTCTGACGTGAGCGCAAACGCTGTCTGTTATTTCGCTGTTGTTTTGAGTTTCCTTACAGTGTGAAAAATCAACTTACTTGCTGTGAATCTGTCAGCTGAGCGCACACGCGCAGAAACATCCGCAAACCTCATCGGCGCGAGCTTTCACATGGCGCATGCGACGTCATCGTCGTCGCTGTACGGAGCCACGCCCACCCTCTTTAAACGTGAGTCAGCAGCGCCGCAGGGTGAACGTTGACAGGGTTCGCATGCTATTGGATTTTATTTGTTTTTATACAAGTAATTACAGTAAATGTTTATTTACGACAATTACATGGGTTATAATGCTTAAATACTGCTTTATAACTTTATAGCTATTTGATATTTTCCTATGTGAAGTGTTTGTGAGGTAAACAACTAGCCCTGATGTGTTATCTAGTCAGACAGTATCTCATATTGGCAAGGTCATGTTTTTATCAGACTTTTAAATTATTCCTAATATTTTTTTATATATATATTGGCTGTTTTTTTTCATTATTTAGTCCTACTATATTCCTGTAGTTATACACATAGAGCTAAATTGGAAATTGCATTAGCAATGTAAAGGTCATGGGTTCGAGTAGAGTCTCAAAGAACAAATACTAATAAATTGTATAACTTAAATGCTCTAAATGTCGCTTTGGATAAAAGCATCTGCCAAATGCACAAATGTATATATAATTATATATATATAATTGTGTACTCTTCTTCATTTATATATACAACAGTTATAGGGATTATTTATTTATTTGCAAAACATCACTTACAACCTAAACAAATCCAAAAACATGGCTTTTAATAAAGGGTCAAAAGTTGCTAATTAATAATACATGTGTATATTCAGTTGGCCTGGCGTCAGAACCCAACATCGGACTGACGTCAGAACCCAACATCTTCTTGATGTCAAAACACAAAGTCAACCCAACACCTTTTTGATGTCAAAACCCAACTTCTTTTTAATGTCAGAAACCAACGTCGGCCTGCCATCAGAAACCAACGTCTTCTTAATGTCAGAACCCAACATGTGCCTTACATCAGAACCTAACGTCTTCTTGAGGTCAGAACCCAACGTCAGAACCCAACGTCGGACTTACTTCAGAACCCACTGTCTTCTTGCCGCCAGAACCCAACGTCTTCTTGATGTCAGAACCCAACATCGGCCTTACATCAGAACCAAACGTCTTCTTGAGGTCAGAACCCAACACCTTTTTGACATCAGAAACCAACGCCTTCTTGACATCAGAACCCAACACCGGAACCCAACGTCCATTTGACGTCAGAACCCAACATCGGACTGACGTCAGAACCCGACATCGAACTGACGACAGAAACCAATGTCTTCTTGATGTCTGAACCCAACATTGAACTGACTTTAGAACCAAATGTCAAAACCCAATGTCTCTTTGATGTCAAAACTTAACGTCTTCTTGATGTCAGAACCCAACGTCGGCCTGACGTCAGAACCCAACTTCAGAACCCAACGTCTTCTTGACTTCAGAACTCAATGTCGGACTGACATCAGAACCCAACGTTTTCTTGACGTCAGAACCCAACATCTTTCTTACATCAGAACCCAACGTCTTCTTGAGAACCCAACGTCTTCTTGACATCAGAACTCAACATCAGACTGACGTCAGAACCCGACATCAAACTGACGACAGAAACCAATGTCTTCTTGATGTCTGAAACCAACATTGGACTGACTTTAGAACCAAATGTCAAAACCCAACGTCTCTTTGATGTCAAAACCCAACGTCGTCTTGATGTCAGAACCCAACGTCAGCCTGACGTCAGAACCCAACTTCAGAACCCAACGTCTTCTTGACTTCAGAACTCAACGTCGGACTGACATCAGAACCCAACGTTTTCTTGACATCAGAACCCAACATCTTTCTTACATCAGAACCCAACGTCTTCATGAGAACCCAACGTCGGACTGACTGACTTCAGCACCCAACATCTTCTTGATGTCAGAACCCAACGTCAGAACCCAACATCGGACTGACGGCAGAACCCAACGTCTTCTTGATATTAGAACCCAATGTCAGAACCTAATGTCTTCTTTTTTTTCTTTCGTTTTTTTATGCAAATTCCCGTCACATACATTAGGTACAGCTTTAGTTGATCAAGTACATACTGTAGGTAGGGATGAATATGTCAATATTGCCTTTCTAAAATTTCCTGTTACGGACCAATACTTTTCCAGTTGGGAACCATAACAAAGTAGAATAGAACCGGGAAGCGCATCCCTTCAAATAATTAAAACATCACATAAAAAGAGGGCAGGTCTTCAAAAAACACAAATACAGTCAAATTAAATCAGATATAATTGATTTTACATACTTAGTCCATTTAGTATCTTATAAAACTTTTCTTTTCAACTTTGAGGGAAAAGGATTTTTCCATAACATAGATCTCATAGAAAGTTTCAACCCAATGTCTTCTTG